>NC_134570.1:7390000-7457500 GCF_050947875.1 Dermacentor variabilis
TAAAGCAGTCATTACCAGGGAAAGAATCGGGAGAGGAAAAAAAAATGTCCGAAGATTAGAATACTCCCTAATGCGAAATTTGAGCACAGCTGAATACGTGTTTTCATTTCGCGATATATTGAGGCGAAAATTGGAGACCGAAATCAGCGCACCGACTGCCACTGGGACAGTGCCGTCAGTGCCTTCGCAGAGGGAGCACAGGAAGGCCGGCATGCTGAGCTGCATCGGAACCAGCTGTGGAAGGCGACGAAGAGCAGGGAAGGGCGTGCTCACGTGCTCACGCCGAGGGACTGCGACGCTCTGCCCAGGAACGGGCGCCTAAGGGCTGTGCTACACGATAGCCCAAATTACGGTATTAACTTGACTGCACTTCTAACGGTGCGACTCAAGAAAACCTCTCCAGCATGAGCGATTCCGAAAAAAGAAAGTCGGCGGAACTCATCTCACGATGAGTGTTGACGGTAATGCGCAAGCATTGAATCAATATAGCGACACGACGTATTGCCACCGTGGCAACCGCTTACGTGTGACGCGTGTAATGCAGCGGGATCCCTCCTACGCGATTCCTTAAGAACACTCGGCGCCGCGAGGAGCATGGCATCCGAAATACATGGCGCGCCGGTGCATGCGAGCACTCAGAAATGCGTCACATGGCAACCGGGCCACTCCTCTCTCGCGTTTGATGATGATGATGATGACGATGATGATTTATTAGCATCCCCTTTGAAACAGGGCGGTGACAAATATTAACCTAGCCTGCTTGAGTTAATTGGTTTCGCATGTTTTTAATTCTAGCATTTTTGTATGGAGCTCCACACCTTTCTTTAAGGATGAAATGCTTTTAGCTCCCATTGTCGGCGACCTTCTAGTGACGTTGAGCCAAAGACCAGAGTCGCTATCCGGACTCTCAAACGAGAACATCCGGGCAAGTTGTAAGAACAAAACGAGATCATCAGGGCACCCGTCAAAACTTAAAGAAAAGCAGTCTCTGGCTTCCAACCCTTTGTGCAGGGCCGCATTAGATAGGCTAGTTACTGCCCAAACAAGTCACAAAAGAAATTGCTGACTCTTTCGTAATCGAGAATAGATGTGAGCATGAAATGGCAACCGACAAAGCAGATTGGTTGGAGAAGATACTAGCCACAATTTTAAAATGGGTGCAGTGTATGCTCGCAACTGCACACCCCACCACACCGCACTGCACCACGCCATACCGTGCACTGGTCCATATCGATGCTGCTCAGCTAGAAGGAGAAAGCCAACTAAATGTCCTAGGACAGGCAGCGAAACACGCCAGGGAGACAGAAGGCGCTGACTAGCTATAAGAAGAATGAGTTGAATTCTGGGGTTTCACGTGCCAAAACCACAATTTGATTATGAGGCATGGCACAGTGGGAGACTGCGGATTAATTTTGACCGCCAGAAGATACGTGCCCCCCAATGCACGGGACGTGGGCGTTTTTGCATTTCGGTTCCATCGAAATGCGGCCGCGCCGCGGCGGGGATTCGATACCGCGACCTCGTGCTTAGCTGCACAACACCACAATAACTAAGTCACCGCGGCAGGTAGAAGCTCCTGAAGGAGGCGCCATGCACCCTGGTGCCATCTCTCGAGGCGACGCAATACTCGCGCCGCAGAGCTCACGGACCACTGGCGTTCAAAAGAGCACACGCGAGCCTGTCTCAGCGCCAGGAGATGACGACAAAGTATATGGTGCCCTGTATCTGCGTTATGAACGTCGCCTATTGGAAATGACAAATAGAACTTCAGTGTACTAAAAGTTACAGCTTGAGTGATATTGCGAGTAAAAATTAACATGCACAGCAAGCATCTAGCTGGGTAGCGCCGATATGGACCCGTGCACAGAATGGCGTGGTGCAGTGTGATGTAGTGGAGTGTGCCATTTCGAACATGCACTACACCCATTTTAAAATTGTGGCTAGTATCATTTCCAACAAATCTGCTCTGCCGGTTGCCATTTCATGCTTACATTCACTCTCGATTACGGGAGAGCCAGCAATTTTTTTTCTTCCTCAAAGCTTCTCTATGAATCTTGTACCTCTACCTATGCCTGTAACAGACCCGGTCGTATCAATATCTTACCTGTCTTTTTCCAGCAATATTCTAAGCGTCCCTTGCTTATCCCGACTGCTAACCGGCTCATGCTTCCGTCCGCTTTTAATCCAAGCGCTTCTGGAAGGTGCACGTTACCTATGGCTCTCACTCAGGGAATGCCTTCGCATTATATTAGGATGTGCGGAGTAATCTCCGGATCCATACTGCAGCACACACATGCCTCATATTCGTGTGTCTTAACGCAAAAGCGTAAAGGGCCCCGTGTCGCCGAAAATCCGGTCTCGGCGTACGACGCCGGCGTCCTGTGAGCCATAATTCGCGTATATATTTAGGCATATGTGCATGCCTCGCCTTGCTCTATGACATGCGGTATATGCGAGTTACATTGCTACACTCTTCTATCACTAAAGTTGCTCATACCTTGTCTTACATTCTTGATAATGTTATTCTGCGGAATTTTGAGAATGAGCGCCCACAAGCAAATGCCATTAAACAAAACGCCGACACCGCCTGCCTTTTATCTTAAACCTTCTCAAACTGTAGACGAAGTGTCTTCTTAGTAGCACGCTTCTATCTGTGTTCTCTGGTTTCTGGCGAAATCTTCGAAATTTTTTGGTGTTTCGGCTCCCGGTCTTGTGGCCATGAACACGGAGCCTTCCAGAGGCCCTCCTGGCCAGAGGTCATGACAGCCATCCTTCACGAGGAAGAGAGGAAGCATGCTCAGTGACACCGAGGACACTCAGCTGTACTCCGTGTCAGATGAAGAGTCATCGGATGATAGCTTCCTCTCTGTGCGTAGAAAGAGGGCCAAAAGGAGGATTGTCAACGCGAATACATCAACGCAAGCGAGCACGGCGACTCTGAAGTCAAGGCCTGAACGCTGGCCTCATGCCATCGTGTTCTTGCCCGAGGAACCCTCAAGCAACCTCCAATTGCTGAACAGACAAACCCTATCTGTTTTCTTGGAAAGGGTCGTGCGGAATGAAATTACGGACATTAGGATAAATACACGTAAAAATGTGCTCGCAATCGATGTTTCTAACGGGAGTATGCTCGAAAAACTGAAGCAAATCTCGGAGCTTGGACGCATCAAAGTGCGTTCCTATATCCTGATGGACGATGTATCCACAGCAGGAGTAATTTATGACACTGATGTCGCCATTCCCAACGCAGACTTGCCTATAGTCGTGAAACCAGCAAGTGAGGGTGTTGCCATCACGCATGTGAGCCGCCTTCGAATTTCGCGCTGCGTCAAACTGATCTTCAAAGGAGATTACATACCACCTCACGTCAAAGTCGGTCACTTTCAGCACCCTGTTCAACCATTCGTAGAAAAGCCTCTTCAATGCCATCAGTGCTTTAGGCTTGGACATGTCAAGGGGGTCTGTCCAAACTCGTTACTGTGTCCCCGGTGTGCTGAACCTCACACGGAGGACACTTGCCGGGCTACTGTCCTAAAGTGCGGCAACTGTAATGGTTGCCATGCTGCCTAGGGACTGCCTGGGGACTGCCCTCGCATCAAGAAAGAGGTCGCAGTTCTCAAGCGAATGGTTCGGGACAATTCGACACACAGGGAGGCTGCTAAAACAATACGGCGTCGGCGCCACCGAATCTCCCCAAAAAAAGGCAGAGACAAGAAAGGAGATGGGCTCTTCCACTGTAGCACCCACATTCTCCGGTCAGGCCACAAAGGGGCTGAACAGCACAAGAAAGTCAGCTGAAAGGAATCTTTCTCAGGAACAATGGTCTGCGCTTCCGAGCCAGCAACTTCCCAAAGAACCACAGATTCTCAAGCCCGTTCGGAAGCCTACTCCTACCGCTGATGACACGCGCAAGGCAAAACGTCAAGTTATTTCAATGCTACGTACTCTCATAGATGCTATTCGAGTGTTCTTGTCGAATCTTGGAACCACGTCTGCTCGAAGTACACTGAAAGTACTGTACGCCTTAATCCCAGTGCTTGAATCTCTCGAATAGAGACATGGCCATCCATCGCCCATCCTTTGGAGAAGTCAAGGCAACGTCACTCCTCCGGGGGAACGCAAGAGGACTAAAGTCACGCCTGTCAGATTTGCGTCAGTATATATATATATACTAATTTGTTCCCAATCATTGTGATATGTGAGTCTAACGTGTCAAAACCAGTCAGATTATGGGGATACGAAGCTGTTATGTCCGCGACAATTGATGCATGCAGCAAAGTCATCGTTTTATTCGTCGATAACTGGCCTATGTTCGCCAGCCGATTCCGACTCACGGTCATAATCAATATGTTTGCCTAACAATTAAAAAGGGCAAACTCTTGTTTACACTTGTCGACATTTATATATCGCCTTCAAATAACTTTGATTCCAAAAGATTAACATCTTGTCGGTGTGTCCTGTAGGATATTCCATCTGGTCGAGCCGATGCCGGCTTACGATGACAATCAATATGTTTGCCTAACAATTAAAAAGGGCAAATTAATGTTTACACTTCTAGGTGTTTATATATCGCCTTCAAGTAATATTGACTCCAAAATATTGCCGAACACTTTGTCGGTGTGTCCAGCTCCATATGTCATCACCGGAGTTGTTAATGCGCATCATATGGCATGGGGAAGCACAAGGACAAATGCAAGAGGGCAAATACTAGCAAAATTCGCCTGCAACCGCGGCATTTCACTCCTGAATGACGGCAGCCCAACGTTTATACGAGCCGTGAATTATGACAGCTGTCTTGACCTAGCGTTCGTCCTCAGCTCTTTCACAGGATGTATTAAATGGTTTTTGGATACCGAGACAGACAGGAGTGATTACATTCCCTCGTACCTTATCATCAAGGCGATGTCCAGGTCCTTACCATGGAACACCATCCGATTATTAACGCGATAGCGTTACGGAGCTCGTGTCGAAGAAAAGCCGGTGTCGTCGGCGTCGGTGTCGGTGTCGGCGTCCGCGGCGTTGGCCGTGAGCGATAAATCACGGCAGGCACATCATAAATAAAAAGCAACTTCCAAGATGGGCTGGGTGGGAATCGAACCAGGGTCTCCGGAGTGTGAGACAGAGACGTTACCACTGAGCCACGAGTTTTTTTTTTCTTTATTTCCAATGTGACAACACAAAATAGAGAAACCAACACAAAAATGTTAAATGCGCCAACCAGTAGCTTGTTGACGCGACATTGCTAAAAATGTTTTAATGACACTAGGTCATTAAGTACAGGAGCCACGAGTTCGATGCTTCAAAGCGGTACAAAAGCGCCTCTAGTGAACGCGGTGTTGCCTTAGAAACGAGCTGTTTCTAAGGCTCAGGCGTGCGTCGCTTGCTCAGGCGCACATTTCGTTGTCGCGCCGAACGCTGCGTTGCGCGACGCTCACCGCGTCCGATGCGGGGCGCGCAGTCGCTGCGCCGTAGCCCATTGTCTTACACCCCTTGGCGGGTCGACGGGAACGCTGTCGCGTTCCACTTTTGAAGGCGAAGCTTAAGCGTCCTCCAATTTTTTTAGCTAGACTTATTTTACTTCTGCCACGGGCAATGCTTGTCGAGAGGGTTTGTCCTCTGGATTAGAGGAAACAATCAAGTCTGCAATGCGAGACGCCATGCGCACGGTCACGGTTTCGTCGAAGCACATGGACTTGGATACAGAGTTGGAGTGGTTTCGTGCACTCTGTCGTCGTTCGGAGCGGCGATACCGGACTACAAAATCCATCTATGACCTTAGGACAGCCAGACGACTAGAAAAGAAAATTCAACGTCATATGGATATATTGGCATCTCGACGTTGTACAATGTTTTGCCAGTCACTAGACCCCCGAAAGCCATTTTCCCACATCGTTCCCTTCCTGAACAACGCTTCCCATTTAAAGCGCTGGCGCTCTTCCAGAGGCGACTGTATGATGATGTTGCAGAAGACTTTTGTGCAAGGATCGCTGGCCAAGCAACCGGTTCAGGCTCTTTAGCCCCCAGTAACATCCCTGTTTCGCGTGACTGCCGCATGGATCTTCCTTTCACAATGAAGGAACCTGAAGCGGCTCTTGCTCTATGCAAGCATTTTTCATCCCCGGGACCAGATGGAATATCCTACCGTGCCTTGAATAACCTGAGCGAAGACGTATGGAGAGAACTGTTAGATCTATACAAAGTATCCTGGCAAGATGGCATGGTTCCCGAAGAATGGAAGACAAGCCGCTTGGTCCATATCCTGAAGCAACGCAAGTCCCCACTTGAACTGACCTCATACCGCCCAATAGTTCTGGCCAGCTGTGTTGAAAAGATAATGGAAAATATGATCCTTGCCCGCTTGGAGTAGTACCTGGAACACTACAACATGTTCCCTAATTGCATGGCTGGTTTTCGTCGAGATCGTTCATCAGTAGACAGTGTTGCTGATCTGGCTACGTACGTCCAGCATCAAAAGTCATCTGCAGCTTTGTTCTTGGATGTCAAGGGGGCATACGATAACGTATATCACGAGGCTATCCTCAATGTTGTTGAGGTGGTTGGCCTAGGTGGTCGAATTTTTCAATGTATTTCTCATTACTTTTTAAGAGAGCGTGTACCGGTGATGGTGAAACTGCACGACACTACACCTACCGAAGCGTTCCTCAAGGCGGTGTACTAAACCCCACCCTATTCAACGTCACACTCATTGGTCACGTTGAACATCTGCCAGCAGCCATCAAAATGGCAATGTACGCAGACGATATACATATATATATATATATATATATATATATATATATATATGGACTTCAGGTGTGACAAGTCCTCATATACGTACAAGACTACAAAAAGCTGCTACTCTGACAGCTATGTACCTCCGCAACCAAGGTCTTGAAATCTCGTCGGACAAATGTGCAATGTTGGCATTCACTCGGAAACCAGTGACACCCTACGTCACCTGAATGAATGGACAGATAATTTCTTATTAGAAGATTCACAGATTTCTTCGTATCATCATTGATAGAGACCTCTCATGGAGCCCGCACGTGACCTACTTGGAACAGCGTCTGACAGCAATCTCCCAGCTTTTCAAGTTTCTGGGCGGAAAGACTTGGGGAATGTCAATGCATGCAATGTTGGAATTGTACAGCGCTCTTTTTCTGGGCTTCTTGAGATACAGTTTGCCCGTACTGTCCAACACTTGCCAGACAAATTTTCGTGCTCTACAGGCTATTCAAGCTCGGGCTCTCAGGGTTTGTCTTGGTTTGCCAAAATGCACAACGACAGCAGCGACTATTTCGATCCCCCGGGACCAACTCCCACAAGCACAGATTGCGGTGGGAGTGTTGAGAGCGCACATTGGGCACTATCCCGTGCCCGTTCCCATCATCTGGCAACACTACCGTCAGAAAGGCCGCAGGAATCATCTTGTAGTACGACTTTGGATTATTACACCCGCCTTCTATCAGGCTTCACCCCCGCAACTAAGCGACCGATTCCTCCATGGTGTTTGGGTCGACCTGCAGTGCACCTCACCTTACCGAGAATCAGGCAAAAATCTGAGCTCTCATCACCTGCTCTCATCACAACTAAGTCTGCTCCTATTGTACGAGAGGTACGCCGACCACGTACATATTTACACTGATGAATCGGCAACTCTCCAGTGTTCCTCTGAAGCCGTGGTTCTCCAAGCGAAAGCCACCACTATCAGTTTCAATACCTGTCACCCAACGACACCGACGGCTGCGGAACTTGAAGCGCGTCTGGTCAGCCAAGAACAACTTCGAAGATGGACAATATTCAGTGACTCGAAGGCAGCACTTCAGTCTTTGCTATCAGCCCTGCAGCGTGGACCACACGAACAAATGGTATTCGAGATCAGAGAACTAATCCATTCCTTGACTGAGAAAGGCCGCCATGTGCACTTCAGTGGCTTCCAAGTCACTGTGGCATCATAGGGAACGAACACGCCGATAACGCTGCTCGGTCGGCTCTTCAAGGCGACGAAGAGGAGCGGATACCGCTATCAAAGACAGGTGCCGCTAGAAAACTTCGAATGCTCACCCGTGATATCACGTCTTCCTTTTGGAACGCAGGAAGCTTTCAAAACAACCGGCTGCACTACCTAGACTCCTTTCTACGCCTTTGTATTCCAGCTGGACTCTGCCGTCGCGAAGCTACCCTGCTTTGTCTGACATGGCTAGGGGTGGCCTTCATTACGTCTTTTGCATGCCGAATCGGATGGGCCGACGACGCCTCGTGTGATGACTGTGGTAGCAAGGAGACTCTTCAACACCTTCTCTGTGACTGTCCGCGCTACAATTTACGAAGACGATCGCTCGCAATCGCGATAGCGCGCTTTGACCAAAGACCTCTAACAGAGGAACTTATTTTAGAATGCTGACGTCACAAGCCATCGCAGCCGAGGGCGACGAGGGCACTGTTGCAGTGTTTAGGGGCAACAGAATTGAACAAGAGGCTGTAAGCCTGAACAGATGTTTATAGTGCTGCAAGTGCTACTGTTCTGTGCGGTGACGGTATGCGATGACAGTGACCGACTGTGATTGTATGTATATGCTCCATTCTTTCTTTATATCTACTTTGCTGTCGCTTTACCTCCCCATCCGCTCTCTCCCCACCGTAGGGTAGCAAACCGGATTTTCCCATTTGGTTAACCTCCCTGCCTTTCTCCTTTCGTCTGTCTGTCTCAGACTGAAGCATTAAAAGTGCGAACCAATAACAGAAACTTGAAAATTATGCAATTTTTACGGCGTGGCAGCGCACCCGGAATCGGCCCACGCAAGAGGCCGCGTTTCTACCAAAAAGCTCGCCTTCGTGCATAGCGTTCGCCGCAAGCGTTTCCTAGTAAACATTATGGTTAAGTAAGCTGCAGTTGCCGGGAGGCGTGAGAATCAGTCAGGGATATTTGAATGCTATCGCGTTCCTCTCTTAAAGGCGTATCTTAAGCGTCCTTCAAATCTTTTGTCCTTAGGCAACCAGCTCGAGCCTCAAATAGCAAGGCACTTCTCTTTGTGTTATCGTACACATTTTCCCGACTAATGCCTTCTTCCCATTCTTGTATATCATAGTCATTTTACGCGTGTGTTAAGAATAAGTTTATTTCAACAAGAGACGATACGAACACTGAGTCACAATTCTACCAGGACGATAACAAATAAGAAGTATGAAGCATTGTATACATGGCATGTTCTGAAAGAAGTATCCACTCACTAATCTTTAACCAAATAGACCCACGGAAGCGCACAGTTACACATGAACTAATGTTACATTACACAATATGATGTTCAATATGTACACTGTGCACAATGGTTATGCACAATGATGATGAGACTTTACATAGTTTTGTAGCGATGTTATGAGATGTGTATATGCAAAGATGATCATTCATACAAGAACACACAGAAATCACGGGCACCTACGTACATGTATATTCAGGGAATACTTTTGATGGGATGGCTACAAGAACCAGGCTGGTTCAAAATTAAGCCATACGCGTCCATCAGCCACTGACGCAAGCGTAACGGGCCAGCTCGTGAAATCGGCGGTGTTAGTCTGAAACTGCAAAACAAGCGAACGAGGAAGGCGCCTCCGGGCTCCCTCCGGTTTGTCTGCAAATTTCGTCTCCGCATTCAGTTAGCGCTACGCGCAGTCGCAACGCAGAAATCAGAAGATAAAAATCGTCAAGCGTAGTGTATACTCTTTAAAATAATACGTTGGACCTATAGTCTGACACGCATATGGCTGAAATTGCGCTGCTGAAATGTTTGTTATTAATGGATAACGAAAAAAAATATTAAGAACCAATCCCCCTTACTATCGAAGAAAACATTGAGCATGCTTTGGGAAGTAGTTATCTACGGCACTACATTGCACTCTGTTACGTGGGCAGTGCTCCCCCTCACCACCGTGCTTTACCCGTGCTTTACCGAAGCCAACCGGTGCTTCGAGCGCCACTTCCCGAAGCAAGGCATTGGATGGTCATGAGCGTCCCCTTTGGAACGGGGCGGTGGGTTGCGCCACCAAGCTATTATACTGCTCAATGTCCTACCTAAGTTTAACAATAAAAAAAATAAACACTATAAACTCCCACAGCCAAATTTTCTGATCCCCTATTGCTAACTGTGCTTTTGTACGTCTCCGTTTTTTGCCGTTTCCCTACTTTTCGTCCACCAGTCCTCCAATCGCCTCTTACTAATGCCTATTGCGGACATGTTTACTTTCCACTGCTCCCGCTGAACCCAAGGGCTTCAAGGAGGCCAGTGGTGCCTAAATCGCCCGCTGGGTAGACGTCTTCGCATTCTAATAAAACATGCTCCATAGTTTCCCTAGCTTTACCGCAGCAAGCACATGCTTCTTGTTCCTTCTTATATCTTGCTTTATAGGTGCGTGTTCTAAGGCATCCCAATCTCGCTTCGAAAAGTAATGAGCTTCCCTTTGAGCTATCATAAATTGTTTCTTTCGTGACTTCGTTTTTTCCTCTTAAGTAGTTACTCATGACAGGTTTCCTTTCCATTGCCGCCACCCATGAGATTCTTTCAGCCTCTCTGACTTTCCGCTTGACCGTCTTTGTTGCTGGGTTGCCCACCCTACAGGCCACATACTTGCTGGTAAGCTTTCTAGTTCTTTTCCTCCACTGTGAATCAATGTTTTTCCTGTAGAGATACCTGAACACACTCCCAGCCCATTTACTTTCTTCGATATTCCTCAGGCGTTCTTCATACTCAATTTTACTGCGAGCTTCCCTCACTTCAAAACTTGTCCAGCCCATATGACCCTGCACAGCTTCATTTGTAGTTTTCCCGTGAGCGCCCAATGCGAGGCGACCCACTGACCTTTGGTTGCCATCGAGTCCTGGTTGTACCCCGATTTAAAGCAAACAACCGCATTTCCAAAAGTAAGTCCTGGAACCATTCCACCTTTCCACATACCTCGGAGGACCTCGTGCCTATTGTATCCCCATAGCGCTCCGTGCTTCATTATGGCTGCATTTCTCTTCCCTTTCACTGTAATTGTTTTTTCCTGTGTTTCCATGTATCTATTGCCCTCGTTTATCCATATACCGAGGTATTTATATTCTGTTAGCCGAGGTATTTCCTGGCCCTGTATCTCCACTGTCTGTTCACTGTTTTCATAGAATACCATAACACCTGATTTTCTAACACTACATTTCAAACCTAAATTGTTGCCTTCCTGTCCCCAGATATTAGCCAGACGTTGCAAATCACTTTGCTTGTTAGCTAGCGACACACTGTCATCCGCATAAAACAAACATGGGAGCTCCTGCTCAACTACTGTACCCGCCTGTTTGTATGAGAGATTAAACCCGATATTACTAACTTCCAGCACCCTCTCCATCCTCACCATGTGCAATCGTGAGCAATATGAGATGGCGCTGTCTCAAACAGAGGGGAAGGGGGGACGCCCTTCAGCTGGCACTCGCATCGCGCCTGCTTGTGTCGACATGACGGCATTTCACTGGCAGCCGATAAGACTGTTACGCGCAGTGACTTCCAGCGACTCGTTTTATTTTTTCAAATTATGCTTTCTTTTTTCTTTTCAGAGAGCAGCCATTAAGCGCGCGTTCCTGCATTTAGCGTGAGGCATTTTCACACGCTGTGGCCCTGTAGGACTTCATGCGTGTCTCGTGGAGCGCATCGTGTCACGCTTTCTAAACTGACGGACAAATTTCCCAGGCAAGTAGCTCTCGAATGTTTACGCTTCAAAACAGTGCTGCTATGGGCCACACTTCGGTGCACAAACTTTTCGGTAACCGCAAGATCAAAGAGCTTTATCAACGTGTGGTGACGATGCCAAGTTCCGCACTTTGTATAAAGAGACGCATGGTGGGAGTGCCGACAGTTACGAGAACAGCGTCCTCCTTTCTGCTTTGTTTCCGGCCGCCGCATATCGCCCATAGTAGGGTTCGAGGCTCTCTGACACGCGCTCCTGTGTTCCCGCTCATATTGCTCACGATTGTACATCATAAACAGCAGCGGGGATAAAGGGCACCCCTGTCTCAGTCCCTTGTTGACATGACCTTTCTCCTCGCTTCTCATCCCTTCCGATTCAACGAAAACGGTATTTTCTTGCTAAATCTCTCTCAAAAGCTGCAGACAATCGTCACCTAAGCCTTCTTCTTTCAGAATATCCCACAAGATATTGCGGTCTACGTTGTCACAGGCTCCGGTAATGTCTAAAAATGCCACATATAACGGTCTGCTTTCTATTTTTGATATTTCAATACACTGAGTAAGAACAAATAAGTCATCATCTAAACGTCTACCTATTCTGAAGCCATCCTTAAGTTCTCCCAAATTGCCATTATTCTCTGCCCAAGTTTGAAGCTTTAATTTGATTGCCTGCATTGCTAGCCTATGTATTACCGATGTAATGGTCAACGGTCTATACGAGTGAATTCTACCTTTCGCCCCCTTGCCTTTATAAATTAACGCCATTCTACTTTGTCGCCAACTGTCTGGTATTCGTCTATCTCTTAAAGTTTGTTCCACTGCTTTCTCCAGAGCTTCCTTACTTTTTGGTTCTAGTTCATTAATCAGCCTAACGGGAACCTCGTCTAGCCCTGCGGCTGTGCGCCTAGAAATGTTCTCTTCCGCTTTCTTCCAGTTGAAATTTGTCAGCACGAGCTCGTTTTCCACTTGGGTCTCTTTCATGCTCTTTTTTTCTTCAAATACAACCTCGTCATTGCCTTGGACAGATTCGGCTGTTATTTTTCGGATGTAATTTATTGCCGCTTCTCCTTCCAGTCTGTTTTCATCTTCGTCTAGGATATGATGTTGTATTGTTGTTGACTTCCTGCCTAATATTTTATGTGGTTCCAAAATATTCTAGGTGCGGCCTTCTTTTTCTCACGTATTTCTGAGAACCAACGTTCACTTTCACCTTCTAATTTTGCTTGCACCAGTACTTGAACCATAGACTTTTTCTCTCGGTATATTTCCCATTGACTGGCTACTTCATCCTGCGGCAACTGCGCCTTCTTTGCTTGCCTGTGCTCTCGAGATGCTTTCTGTCGTTGTGCGATCGCTTCTCGTATCTCCCTGTTCCACCAGCTTTTCGGTTTCTTTGTTCCTTTCCAACGAACATGTTGTTTCTCTTTCCGTATTTCTGTCGTTATTACACTTAGAAGCTCATCATATTACCACTCCTTACTTGGCCATTTGCCAATTTCTTCCTCGACTCTAGTGAATATGTTTGCTTTTTGTTAAGCCTTCAGATTTGGACTGGCCATTTTGCGCTCCTTGCTCTCTTTCCCAACTACATATCCCATTATTAAAATGATGCGTTTATGGTCACTCCCTATGCTGCTATACACTTCCTTACCTATGACCATTTCTCTCAACTTATCATGAATTCCTTCTATCATCAGACAGTAATCAATGGTCGATTGCCGGTTTCCCACTTCCCACGTGATCTGCCATTCACACTTAGGCCCTGTATTCAGGATAACAAGGTTATGTTGCTCACAAAGGTCTAGCATTGACTTCCCGCTATTGTCGGTATAGCCATCTAAATCCTGTATGTGGGCATTCATGTCACCTAATAGGACAATTTCAGCACCATTCCCGAAACTCTTAATATCAGCGCTTACGCATTCCACTAACTCTTTATTCTTCTCTGTGCAATTATTTCCGGTCCACAAATACGTAACGCCCAGCCAAGCCTTTTTCCCACTCATTGTACCTGATAACCAAAGATGCTCTTGACATTTTGAATTTACTCTTTTCCATTTGGCTCCCTGATGGATGAGCATTCCGACTCCCGCTCCCTTTCTTTCCGACTTAGTTCTGTTGCACCCTTCCCAAACATAATTCTCAATAACTGGCGGCTCTTCTGAGTCTCTAAGGTGCGTTTCTGTAATCGCATACACCCCTATTTGTTCTCTATTTAACTGCTCCTCAATCTCTGCCCACTTTTCCTTTCTTCTACCGCCCTGCATGTTTATGTAGCCTATTGCATGGCGAGCTCTTTATCTTGCTTTCCTCCTTTTCTTGCTATCGAAGGCGATGCTCTTCTGAGGTTCCCCTAGGGTACCTTCTTCATTACTATCTACTCTGGCCTCCTGAGCGCCCGCGCGCCCCCTAAAGAAACAACAGCGTTACCACCAATTCGGCAGCCCACTTCTTGTGCCAGCCTGTAATTGAAGTGGATCCCGTCTCGTTTAAAACCGCCACACCTTCTCACTTCCCTGTTTACTTCGACCGCCTGGAAGCCTTTCTCTCGGCTCATTTTCCATATTGCCTCATTAGCAGCCATTACGGCTCTTTGTACGTGACTGTCACGCACAGGCACCTCCGGCACCATGCACACCACGATCTGCACCTGAGGGGATAGCTCGCGCAAGTCGTCTACCCCCTTCGCCAAGCGCTGTCCCTTTCCTGTTCAGGACGTCATTTAGCCCACCTGCTACTATGACAAGGTTGTGCACGTGGGCATTTTCCGCGAGCTTTTCTTTTGCTCGTTCCATGACAGAACCCAGTGGCCGCCCTGGAAATGTCCCCACTGCCACTCTTTTATCGTTTTTCACCCTCTCCACAATTGCTTTTGAGCAACTAGCCATGTTTGAGTCGCCGGCGATGATCACCCTTTCACTCTCTCTTACCTCTCCCTGCTTCACTTTGTCCTTTTCCGCGTGATTCGAACTCGACAAGGGGCATTGTCCCCTGGGCTCCTGCTTTTTCCGCGCGGCGGCCTCGAGGTAGCTGCCGTTCTTTCCAGCTAACGTTTCATCACGCTGACGGAATTGTACATACCCTGGTGACACTCCCTCGCCTGTCGCGTCGGAAGTTTGCTTCCCATTGTCACGCACATTCTCGTTCACAATGGCGGCCCTGTTCAGCTTTTCCTCGGCTGCTTCAAGTCTCTTTTCAACTACCTTCAGTGCATCATGCTCCCTGTCCAGCTCATTCTTGAGCTCTTGCACCTGTTTGACAGGCTCTTCCTGGAAAGCCTCCATTTTCTGCACTCTAGTATCAACGTCACATTGTGTGCCGGTTGGTTCGATGCCCTCTCCATTCTCATCCGTATCCTCATCTGCCTTGAGGGACCCCCCGCGCACTGCCTGCTTTACCGGCTTTCTCGCCTTGTATTGCACCGCCTTTTTGCTAATACTATAATACTATAATAATGCTACTACTGATGCAAATACTGCAATACTATACCAGTATATCAATGCAGAGCACGTGCCTTTTAGCAAGAACCAATACGCACAGGATCCAAATCCTCAAGATGTCGTAAAGCAACTCTCGGCACTGTTTCAAAAGCAATCAATGCCGCGGAGACCGAAGGTATGACACGCTCTCGCACGCGCTCAACCACGCGGCCACGCTCTCACTTTCCTACCAAAAACACGCACAGTAAAACCCCCTAATAGCTATTAATCTTGCCACCTCCAAGCTACCATTTAAAGACTACAAACACTCAACGTCCCAACCGGCTGCACGTGTTGAAGCACGTGGCGCGAAAGGACGCTCTAACAATCCCGCAAAAACCAAATGTGCACGAAACACACCCGCGCACCCGATATACGAGAGACAAAAAAAGGAGGGAAAAATAAAAACCAGTCAATTACTATTTAAAGGCAAAAAATCAGCAAATCAAAAACAGAAGCAAGCTCAAAGCATGCGCAAAAACTTCTTTCGTCGCCGCCACGGAGCCCCGAATAGCACGTTCATTCGCCACAAAAATCCCCAGGCGTTCGCATTCCCGGGTGTTCGCAACCCCGTGCAGCGCCTGCTACCGCCTCTGATGACAGGGTCTCAACGACAGCGTCTCAAAGTGCTAGCTGTCAGCACGGAAGAATGCGAGAACGCCCTCCTTACCACCGAGCCACCATGCGGCACTGAACGGTACTACCCTGTCAGCGGTGCCACCGTACTGTACCAGGGTGCGGTTGCGCGCGGGTGTTATCTTGAAAGCGATCTGCTTTGGGGGCACAGCCATAATCACACAGAGATGCATGCTCTTCTTTGATGCACCCTGAAACATTTTAATCTGTTACTCCGCGAAATGTCCTTTAAAAAGAAGAGGTGCCAAAATGGCATGAACGTACAACTAGCGCAATAAATGAACCGATAACTTATAAGCAGAGCTCACATTGCGTGCTCTTCATGTTTTGTGCAACAAACTTCCTGTACTCCAAATAAGAGTGCTTTATCTGTAACGGTTTATTTTCACCACCAGCACCACCACCACCACCACCACCACCGCCATCATCATCATCATCATCATCATCATCATCATCATCATCATCATCATCATCATCATAATCATCATCATCATCATCATCATCATCATCCTGGTTACGCCCACTGCAGGGCAAAGGCCTGTCCCACACTTTTCCAACAACCCCGGTCATGTACTAATTGTGGCCATGCCGTCTCTGCAAACTTCTTAATCTCATCCGCCCACCTAACTTTCTGCCGCCCCCTACTACGCTTCCCTTCCCTTGGGATCCAGTCGGTAACCATTAATGACCATCGGTTATCTTCCCTCCTCATTACATGTCCTGCCCATTTATTTTTCTTGATTTCAACTAAGATGTCATTAACTCGCGTTTGTTCCCTCACCCAATCTGCTCTTTTCTTATCCCTTAACGTTACAGCTATCATTCTTCTTTCCATAGCTCGTTGCGTCGTCCTCAATTTGAGTAGAACCCTTTTCGTAAGGCTCCAGGTTTCTGCCCCGTAGGTGAGTACTGGTAAGACACAGCTATTATACACTTTTCTCTTGAGGGATAATGGCAACCTACTGTTCATTATCTGAGAATGCCTGCCAAACGCACCCCAGCCCATTCTTATTCTTCTGATTATTTCCGTCTGATGATCCGGATCCGCCGTCACTACCTGCCCTAAGCAGATGTATTCCCTTACGACTTCCAGTGACTCGCTGCCTATTGTAAATTGCTGTTCTCTTCCGAGACTGTTAAACATTACTTTAGTTTTCCACAGATTAATTTTTAGACCCACTCTTCTGCTTTGCCTCTCCAGGTCAGTGAGCATGCATTGCAATTGGTCCCCTGAGTTACTAAGCAAGGCAATATCATCAGCGAATCGCAAGTTACTAAGGTATTCTCCGTTAACCTTTATCCCCAATTCTTCCCAATCCAGGTCTCTGAATACCTCCTGTAAACACGCTGTGAACAGCATTGGAGAGATCGTATCTCCCTGCCTGACGCCTTTCTTTATTGGGATTTTGTTGCTTTCTTTATGGAGGACTACGGTGGCTGTGGAGCGGCTATAGATATCTTTTAGTATTTTTACATACGGCTCGTCTACAGCCTGATTCCGTAATGCCTCCATGAATGCTGAGGTTTCGACAGAGTCAAACGCTTTCTCGTAATCAATGAAAGCTATATATAACGGTTGGTTATATTCCGCACATTTCTCTATCACCTGTTTGATAGTGTGAATATGATCTATTGTTGAGTAGCCTTTACGGAATCCTGCCTAGTCCTTTGCTTGACAGAAGTCTAAGGTGTTCCTGATTCTATTTGCGATTACCTTAGTAAATAGTTTGTTGGCAACGGACAGTAAGCTGATCGGTGTATAATTTTTCAAATCTTTGGCGTCCCCTTTCTTATGGATTAGGATCATGTTAGCATTCTTCCAAGATTCCGGTACGGTCGAGGTCATGAAGCATTGCGTATACAGGGTGGTCAGTTTCTCTAGAACAATCTGCCCACCATCCTTCAATAAATCTGCTGTTACCTGATCCTCCCCAGCTGTCTTCCCCCTTTGCATATCTCCCAAGGCTTTCTTTACTTCTTCAGGCGTTACCTTTGGGATTTCGAATTCCTCTAGACTATTTTCTCTTCCATTATCGTCGTGGGTGCTACTGGTACTGTATAAATCTCTATAGAACTCCTCAGCCACTTGAACTATCTCATCCATATTAGTAATGATATTGCCGGCTTTGTCTCTTAACGCATACATCTGATTCTTGCCAATTCCTCGTTTCTTCTTCACTGTTTTTAGGCTTCCTCCGTTCCTGAGAGCATGTTCAATTCTGTCCGTATTATACTTCCTTATGTCAGCTGTCTTAGGCTTGTTGATTAACTTCGAAAGTTGTGCCAGTTCTATTCTAGCTGTAGGGTTAGAGGCTTTCATACATTGGCGTTTCTTGATCAGATCTTTCGTTTCCTGCGAGAGCTTACTAGTATCCTGCCTAACGGAGTTACCACCGACTTCGATTGCACACTCCTTAATGATGCCCACAAGATTGTCGTTTATTGTTTCAACACTAAGGTCCTCTTCCTGAGTTAAAGCCGAATACCTGTTCTGTAACTTGATGTTGAATTCCTCTGTTTTCCCTCTTACCGCTAACTCATTGATCGGCTTCTTATGTACCAGTTTCTTCCGTTCCCTCCTCAGGTCTAGGCTAATTCGAGTTCTTGCCATCCTGTGGGCACTGCAGCGCACCTTGCCGAACACGTCCACATCTTGTATGATGCCAGGGTTAGCGCAGAGTATGAAGTCTATTTCATTTCTAGTCTCGTCGTTCGGGCTCCTCCACGTCCACTTTCGGCTATCCCGCTTGCGGAAGAAGGTATTCATTATCCTCATATTATTCTTTTCCGCAAACTCTACTAATAACTCTCCCCTGCTATTCCTAGAGCCTATGCCATATTCCCCCACTGCCTTGTCTGCAGCCTGCTTCTTGCCTACCTTGGAATTAAGGTCACCCATTAGTATAGTGTATTTAGTTTCCACTCTACCCATCGCCGATTCCACGTCTTCATAGAAGCTTCCGACTTCCGGGTCATCATGACTGGATGTAGGGGCGTAGACCTGTACAATCTTCATTTTGTACTTCTTATTAAGTTTCCCAACAAGACCTGCCACCCTCTCATTAATGCTATAGAATTCCTGTATGTTACCAGCTATATTCTTATTAATCAGGAATCCGACTCCTAGTTCTCGTCTCTCCGCTAAGCCCCGGTAGCACAGGACGCGCCCGCTTTTTAGCACTGTATATGCTTCTTATGGCCTCCTAACTTCACTGAGCCCTATTATATCCCATTTATTATCCATTCTTATATCCCATATTCTTATATTATCCCATTTATTATATCCCATTTATCCCAGAAAATCAGCGTACAGTACTACGAAACTAATGCGCAAACAGTATTTCCCGGGTTATAAGAGACCCACTGTTTAAATTTCTTGTATTGGCGTAGCAAAGCCTAGGGTATGGTACCGGTTGTACGCAGCAAGATTCACGGATATGTCAAACCATATTTTGGGAACGTTATGTCTGTAAAGAAACCACCAAACAATCGCCTATGTGACGTCAGTCTGCAGCGATGCCAGGAAAAACGACATGCTAGCCGAACCACATTCACCAGAAAAAAAGGTACAATAAAATTGCGGCCAGTTCCACTCTGTGAAAAGCGTTGGAGCAGCGGAGCTGGTATTTGCGTTTTCACGGAGTGGAACAGTGGCCGTAGCTCTTTTAAGTTTGCGTTGTGCCTCATTCGTTATCGGGGCGTTCCGTTTGCGTTGCTTGATCGTGCCTCGCCAATGCAGCTTGTGTTGCCGGGTGTTGCGTAGGCTCCTGACGCCATTTTCGCCGCGTACACCTCATGAGCACGACTTCGTGATCGCTGTGGTATGCAGCGAGTGGCGCACCTATCGGCTGCAGGTCAGACAAGTTCGCGAAGACCAAGTCAACGCAGATGCCCCTAATCGTAGTTGGCTGCTTGCCCCACGCACTGCTAAAACCTGTTAATTCAAACTTCGCACGCATGCACTGCACAATCCAGTTCTCCCGTAAAATGTTGAAATCCCCGATAACTAGAACGGGAGCTCTACCATAGCCTGCGACGGCGGGCCCGTTGCCACGCAAGCTCTCGCTGGCGCTCACGTCGGGCGGCTTCTTCCTCGGGAGTACCAGCAGCCTTGGCCATTCTCGAAGAACCGGGTGCGCAGCCTGCCTTCTTTTGTTTATAGCCCACCGAGCCTCTCACTGACCTACTTTTCGCAAACGCTCATTGGCTGCCTCACTCACTCCGTCCCTTCTCGGCGCGGTGCAGGTGCCTCTCGCCCCTCCCGCTCTCAGGTCCCGTGAGCAGCGCGACGCCAAGCACCACGACGGCACAGGGTCGACCAAGAACAGCCCCGCTGTTAAAGCTATTTGGTTCGCGTTAAGGAGGTATCGTGCAGCGCCTACTTCAAAGCCACATTTTTACACCTCTAGCAAGCACAACTCGTTTCGCCGCGAGGAAGATCTCCCCCCAGCGCTGCTATAAAGCGAGGAGCAAACAGACATAAGTTGCAGCGTCACAGCTTACCTGCTATATGAGGACACGAAATCAAAACGCCGAAGAATATGGAGCATGGCGTCGTCGTAAATGTTTAATCCGCAGCAAACCTTCCGTATTATCCGACCATGATTATGCGTCTTTTCCTCTGTACACTCTTATGGCGTCGAACAATACACCTTTGCTACAGCGTAAGAAAGCCGGAAAAACGCGTCAGCGCATATTTCCACCGACTGCAAGCAAAGTCAGCAGTGATACCTGCCGTCTCATAGCCAGTACTATCGCGAGTGGTTGCCTTTGAAGAACCATGGTGCAAGCCCACAAACAGGTTCACATTACCGAGCGTTCAGGACGACAAGCTGTAAACCCAGGGATAGGATCCTCGAGCCATTCGACTCGAGAAGATAGCGTTCGGACATCATGCGAACGAGAACCTTGGGGCATCGCGACGGGAAGAAAAAAGCCAGAGAAAGAAGGAGGGCAGAAACCGGTGAAATGAAAGTTCCGACACGGTCCACCCGGGCCATTCACAGCAACCAAGAGCAGGTACTCCGCGCGGAGAAAATAAAATGGCCCACGAGACAGCGTCGTTTGTCAAGCAGTTATGATCGCTGCTGGCAGCAATGGCGGGACCCGTTGTCTACGCAGCGCGCATCTTTCTGCGTCTTGGGTGCACGGTACGTTTCTTCGATTTCTCCGAGCTCCTCTCCCTGCTTCGTTTCTTTAGCATTTTGGTGCGCGATAAGCTTTCCGTATATAACCTCTCTGCCTTTCCTCTGTGCTACATGCGACGGTGCCTGCCCGCGCATCGAGCGACATTTTCCTGCCGTTCGTCCTGGCCCGGTTGCTTGTACTTGCACCGCCTCCTCTTGGGCTTTGTCGACGACGACGTTGTATCGCGGCGAGCAAGAAATGTCCAAAGAATAAAGGAGCACCAAGGCGGGAGGCGAGGAGACGGCGAGATTGCCGACGACGAGAAGAAATTTCCTGCGCCGTCTCTCGGGCGTGCACGGTCGGCAGAGCGCGTCCTATATGGCGCTTAGGCACGGAAGCAACGACGTCGTACGCCTCACTTCGCGCATGGAATTTGGACAAGTCCGGGGCCGGCTGGAATTAGGCACCACGTAACGGTGCGGTAGTCAGAAGTGGATCATCCACTCTTGTAAAACAGACAGGAGCGATCGGACGAGATATCGAACACTTGCATGTTTCTACCAAGTTGTGCCACTGGGGGTGATATCTGAACAATACAATACCGAACGTGGTAAGAGCTGTGCCGGTCGTTATTGGGTATAATATAAAGGAGTATAACGGAGCGTCACTGCGGCACGATCCTGGAAATTACTTCCAGGTGAATATAATATTTGCAATTTTACCGAACTTATTACGGAGCATGACGCGTTTCTGTCTATATATTGAGCCTTCTCAGCACACGTGAAGTTCTGTTTCAGTCTCATTTTCTTTCTTTCTGGAGTAGAAAGATAACTGCTCTCACGCAAGTGGTTAAAGTTCGAGCTTCTCCGTACACCGAACCCCAACGTAAGAGCCAAAAATAACAAAGCGTATACTGTTAGAACAACTCGAAAGCCAAAAAGGAAACGTTGTTGAAGATATGACAAGAAAAAAAGTCTGGAAATGGACATGACATGTAGCACAAAGGTCAATGGAAAGTGATATGAAAAGAAATAACAAGATTTCTTTAATATGTTACTGAGTCATTGCAAAACACAAACAAAACAAGAATTTAACCTGGAACATTCCGATGAATTTCTGTTGTATACGGACGATGAAATCTTCATCATCATCATCATCATCATCATCATCATCACCACCACCACCACCACCACCACGTTGTTGAACAGGACAATTTTATCTGCAAATCAAAGGTTGCTGAGGTATTCGCCGTCGGTCCTTACCCCTAAGCCTTCCCAATTTAATAGGTTGAAGACTTCTTCCAAGCACGCAGTGAATAAGATTGGAGAGATTCTGTCTCGTTGTCCAACCCCTTTCTTTACAGGTACCTTCCTGCTTTTCTTGTTTAGAACTAAGGTGGCTGTGGAATCTGTGTAGATATTTTCCAGGGTATTTACGTAAGCTGTCTGTAATCCTTTATTACGTAATGCCTCTACTTCTGCTGGTATCTATACTGAATCAAATGACTTTTTGTAATCTTTGAAAGCCATATAGAAACGTTGACAGTACTCTGCGGATTTCTCAATTACCTGATTAATGACATGAATATCATTCATCGTAGAGTATCCCTTCCTGAAGCCAGCCTGTTCCCTTGCTTGACTAAACGCCAATATTGCCCTCGTTCTATCGGAAATTATTTTGGTAAATACTTATATAATACTGGGAATAAGCTAATGGACCTATAATTTTTCAATTCTTTAACGTCTCCCTTTTTGTGGACTAGTATAATGTCTGCATTCTTCCAGTTTTCTGGGACCCTTGAAGTCGATAAGCACTTCGTATAGGGAGACGCCAGTCTTTCAAGCATTATGTCTCCTACATCTTTGATTAAATCGACTGTTATTGCTTCGTCCCCTGCCGCTTGCCCCCTTTCATGTCTTGCAAGGCCTTCTAACCTCATCGCTAGTTATAGAAGGAGTCTCTGGAAGCTGTGCAGGTCAGTATCGAATTATTCCACTGCTTTTACTATACCTTCGAGATTGCTGATGATATTACGCTGCTTATCTCTCAGTGCATCCATCTAGGCTTGTACTATGCCATGTTTCGTTTACCTGATTTGGTGCTGCGTCCATCTTTTACGGCTTCTTCAGTCTTTTTGAGGTTATGATTTCGAATATGCGTTATTTTCGCCTTGTGCAGTGTTGACAGTTCCGCGAATTCGATCTTATTTCTTGAGTTGGACACCTTCTTTCTTTGTCGTTTCTTTATTAGGTCCTTTGTTACTTGGGAGAGCTTGCCCACTGGTTGCCCACTAATTGCTGCCTCTGAAGCCAGCCTCGTTACGGTTTCATTCATTAGCTCTATGTCATCATCATCATCTTTCTGTTCTAAGGCTGCAAATTTGTTTCTAAGTACCAGCGTAAATTTGTCTACTTCTACACTTACTGCCTTTAAGTTGACCCGTTTCTTTTTGGTCAATTTTATTGTTTCTCTGTCCAAATTAAGGTGAATCCTGGCCCTCACTAACCTATGATCACTACCCTTTGCGCTACCTATCACTTCTACATCCTGCACTATGCTAGGATCAGCAGAAAGTATAAATTAATTTCATTTCTTTTTTCACTGTTAGGGTTTTTCCAAGGCCACTTTCTGTTGCTACGCTTCCTGAAAAAGGTGTTCATTATTCTCAGCGTATTCCTTTCTGCGAATTCTACCAGCATCTCTCCTCTAGCGTTTGTAGAATCGACGCAGTAGTTGTCAATTGCTTGTTCACCAGCCCGCTATTTCTTCACTTTTGCATTGAAGTCGCCCATTACTACAATGTACTGAGTTTGCACTTTTCTCATCGCTAATTCAACATCTTCATAAAAGTGATCAACATGATCATCATCGTGACTGGATCTTGGAGAGTGGGCTTGTACTCCCTTTAATCTATATTTTTTATTAAGTTGGTTACTACTACTGCTACCTTCTCATTAATGCTGTACAGTTCGCGAATGTTGCCCGCTATGTCCTTATGTATTAGGAATCCTAGCCCGTATTGCTTCTTATCTGGGAGACCTCTATAGCAGAGGACATGGCTGTTAGACAGCTCTGTATAAGCCTCACAAGTTTTTCTAATCTCCATAAGGCCAATGATTCCAAACAATGTCTGATAGTTCCTCAAAGAATCCTTCTAAGCTAGCTTCACCCGACAGACTTGAAACACGAACGTCTTTTGTCCCTGGTTCCTGCTGGCCTCGACAGAGCGACCGTTTCGTTGACCTGCAGTGGTGTTTTGGCTGAGTATCGGGTGGTTTAAGGTGTCTCAATAACCGTATTTTAGTTCCTGGTTGATTGGCATTCCTTGTGTCAGCCGTCTTGAGCTGATGTCGACCAGTTCTCCTGGCCAGGCGCGATCCGCCTGGTCAGCATCCCTGCCACCTAATGAATTGCCCATAGATTTATTTTTTTTTGCAGTGGCGTCAGCACCATTCCTGTGGCGCTTGTGCCTACAATGGAGGTTCCATCAGGATCACGAATCCACAGGCTGTCCAGAAGGCACTTAAGGCCACGTCCAACCACTTCCAGACCATCACTGATGTGCGAGCGTTCGGACGGGGAGGTATATTGTGTCGTTCACCCGACCAGACCTGTGTAGAAGACCTCTTGAAATGCACTTCATTCGCTTCCACCCCGGTGAGTGCTTTTATTCCACCTCACCTTGTGTGCACCAAGGGTCTTGTACGGGGCGTAGACTTCCGATTAAGTCCTACTGAAACCCTGGACAAGCTATCCGCAGCAGGCGTCATTGCCATCAATCGTTGCAAACGACTGGCCAATAACGAGAGGGTTCCGACAGAATCTGTTATTGCAACGTTGGTGGGCACATCATGTCCATCTGAAATAAAGGTGTGGCCTCTTGTGTTCCGTGTAGAACCGCTTGCGTCACGTCCAATCCAGTGTAAGAATTGTTGGAGATTCGGGCACAGCGCAGGAGGATGTAAGTCTAGCTTGCGTTGCCGCACCTGTGGGGATGGTCATTCTTCAAGTGAATGCTCTACTCAATCTCAAAAGTGTTGCCTCTGTGGGGGAGAACATCCAGCAAACTATTCGAACTGCTCAGCTCGCGCTCAAGAAATACAAATTCTTGAAATAATCGACTGCCTTCGTTGCCCGTCGTTGCTCCCGAAGAGATGCAATTGCAGTTATCAAAGACAGGGCCTTCGGATACTCTGGTGTTACAGCGCGCAACGCTCCAAGCATGGATCTTAACCTCTCAGAAGCAATTGACTCTGCTGTGGAAAAAGCAATGGCTAAAGCTATGGATAAATTGATATCCTGTCTCTCTGATTGCTTAGCGCAAATCATTTGCATTCCCATGATGCAAATAATGCAGCCCACTAAGACACCAATTCAGTGCCCAGTATCTAACGCCACACCTCGAACGTCTAGCAACGAGGTAGAGACGCCTTCCACAGTTGCAGAATATTCCACAGACACTACTTCGCTAGTCCAAACACGCGAGGATGAGCCCTCTTATTCAGACACTGTTACTGTCACAGACATGGAACTTGACACTCGAGCTCCCAAACGTATGGGATCCCCAATTTCAAAAACTATGAAACCAAAATCAAAAAAGAGTCAACCAACTCCTGTGCTTACAGAAAGTATAGCTAAAGGCGGCAGTTGCCGCTGCTCTGCGTTCAACACCATTGGACAGTTGAAAGTGCTGCAGTGGAACTGTCATTCTATACTTTCAGCTTCAACAGATTTATCTTGCCTATCTATTCAATTCAATCCAGATATCTTACTTCTTCAAGAAACGTGACTTTCACCAGAGAAAAATTTTCATTTAAAAGGTTTTCGGTCCTTCCGATTAGATAGAGACTCGCGAGGTGGAGGATTAATGATACTTGTTTCCAGTAAAATTTGTCGCAAGGCAAAAATTTCTTTTCATATCATGGACTGTGACTGTAAAATTTTGGCCATAGATTTATGTCTCCCAGGATACCATCCATTTTCAATTATAAATGCTTATTTCCCCCAGCGGTGTGCAAAGTACACATCAACTTGATAGGGCTGTGGCTGCCTGTAGAAAAGAAATTTTGTTTGTAGGGGATTTTAATTCGCATCACGTGTCGTGGGGGCAAAAAACAGATTTGTGTGGTAAGCGACTTTGGGAGTGGACTATTGATAGTCACCTTTCATGTCAGAACACAGGACAAGTAACGTTTGTTAGAGAACCCTTCGGTTTTGTCGTGTGTAGTGGTTGATTCAGCAACCAACAGGGATCACCTTCCTGTGTCATTTGAAATCAATTGTCAAATAACATCTCTGAAATACCAGGCATGCACATTTATGGACCATACGAAATTTAAGACTTTCTTGCGTTCTGCCGTTTCGAAACTTGCCAATGATAATGATAAGGAAATCGCTTCAACCATTTGCTCAATTCTAGAGGATTCCCGGAAGCAAGCTGAATTTGTCATCCCTTCGGCTAAAAGCACCGCTTGTCGTTGGTGGAATAATGAGTGTACGCGGGACTATAGAAAAAGAAAGGCCGCTTGGAAAATGCTTCTACATAATCAGTGCTCGACAGATTGGAAAAATTATCAGTTTCATGCTGGTGTATTTAAGCGTACTGTTAATCGAGCCAAAGAGGAATACGATATTAGACATTACGATTATCTATCTAATTCAAAAAATAAGCGTGCTTTATTTGCATTCCTTCGTGCTAGGAAGGTGCTACCAACACCCTTAACATTAGATTAAATTGTTTTGACCCCGCAGGAACTGAACGCCTCCCTAGAAGAGATTGCCGAAGGCTTAGAAAATCGATTTACGGCCGGGCTTCCGGCTATTCATACTACATTAGGTCCTTGGGATGGCTTTACTCCAATTTCCTTAACTGAATTAAATGAGACTGCCCTATGTTTACCAAATTCAGCCCCTGGCGCTGATGGCGTCACAAATGCAATGTTAAAACAATTGTTACAGGAATCGCCTAACGTTCTTTTAGACCTGGTGAATTATTCAATTAAATATGCTTGGATTCCGCTGCACTGGAAGCTTGCCAAGGTAATATTGATGCTTAAGAAACAAGAAGGAAGGTATGTATTGGTGAAAATTAGGCCCATTGCGATTACATCAAACATAGTAAAATTCATTGAGAGGCTTCTTCACCGTCGCATCATGAAATTTATTAATGATAATTCCATTCTTAGTCCCTGTCAGATTGGTTTCAGGGCCGGCTGCTCCATCTGGCATGCCCACGTCGACTTAGATAGCCGAATACAACTCGCTCGACGTCATAAGCAATACGCTGCCTTAGTGACGCTCGATATCGCTAAAGCATACGACACTGTGGGGCACACTTTATTGATGAATCGGTTAACTTCCTGTGGCGTTCCTGGGTATATAGTAGCGTGGATTCAGTCATTCTTAGGTGAAAGAGAATTCTATTGCTACGAAAGCGGCGTTTCTTCTTCTAAACACAAACAAACGAGAGGCGTACCGCAAGGCTCAGTTCTTTCTCCGGTACTTCTTAATATTCTCATGAGCACACTACCTTGTCATCAAGAAATAACTACTTATGTTTTTGCAGACGATATTGCATTTTTTGCATCTGCAAACGACATCGACACGCTATACCAACGACTGCAAACTTACCTTTATGATCTGGAGAGGTGGTTAGATGCTAGTCACTTCACACTCAATGCCAGCAAATGTGCTGTTCTCGTTTTTCCAATACGTGACATAGTGCACATTTCATTGTCTTACCACCTTCAAGACATACCACAGGTGGAATCTGTTAAATACCTCGGAATTATTTATAACACCTCTCTCAACTGGCGCTCTCACATAGATCATTTGACTGGGAAAGGTACCCGTGCAATTGGCATATTGCGTAGGCTGAGCAGTCGTCGAATAGGATTGAGAAGCGATACACTCCTAATGATATATCGTATGTACGTTCGCCCTGTATTAGAATTTGGTTGCGTGCTCTTCTCTGGCGCTCCAGCCTACATGTCCCGCCCTCTAATCCTCTTAGAAAGAGAAGCATTACGTCTGTGTTTAGGTCTTCCTAAATTTGTTGCAAATTCTATTCTTTATCTAGAATCCCGTGTTCCGCCACTTTCGTGCAGGTTCCGGCTTTTGACGGTGCAGACGTTCTTAAGAATTTACAAATCACCACTGCGTCATCCCCAAAATATCTTTATTTCACAATCTGCATTGTTTTTCGGTGTCATCTGGCCGCGACAAATTATGTTCGTGCAAAAATTACTTGACTCTTTGGGCGTGCGCATATGCAATGTACTTCCTATTACCGACAGAGCTGTTGCCACGGATATTCAACTTGATGACATCTTTCCTAATAATGCAAAATTACTTCCACGCCGTATTCTAGGCGGTATATTACAAGATCACCTGAAGAACCTTCAAACAAACGTTGTAACTGCTACAGATGCTTCACAATGTGAAGAAAAGTCAGGTGTAGGAATATTTTCCCCGATTCTCGATTGGACATTTTCTCTTCGGCTGCCAGATTTCATACCGATTTTTTTAGCCGAATTCATGGCCGTGGTGCTGGCATTACGCAAATTAGGACCATCAATTACATCAGCCGTGATAGTCACTGATTCTTTATCATTGTGCTCATCCCTTACTGCTTCTAGTGATTCTCACGTGATGAGGACATTTCAATCATTGGTACCTGATTACTTGAGAAGCGTGCGTTTGATTCGGGTGCCTGGCCATAAAGGACTAATCATTAATGAAATTGCAGACTCTCTAGCCAAGGCATCGATAAGTGGCCCGATTCTTCCTTGCAGCCCTTTGACTGCTTATGTTACTGCAGCTAGATTTCGCAGGAGTATCGTTATACAGTCAGTATCAGGCTCCGCAATTACTAACTCTGTGGATTACGGACATCTCCTGCACCCTTGGAACAGAGATTTTTGCCGAACACGGAAAATTGAAGTGTCCATCACGAAGCTGCGCTGCCGTATACCTGCATTAAACTTCTACCTCCACAGGTCTGGTCTGGTCCCCTCACCATTATGCTCATTCTGTGGCGAAGCGGAGACAATCGACCATTTCTTGTTGTCTTGCAGACGTTTTTCTATTATAAGAAAACGACTACTCGAAATCCCGCTTCGCTCTATTGGTCTAACTTTATCAGTGCCTGTGATCCTATCTTTTGGAGCCTCCATTGTTGGGTTCAGCCACAGGAATGTTTCCTTGGCGATCCAAAGTTACCTTATTGAAACCAATCGATTTCTATGTTAGATTGATCGTTCTCCCTCCCAACCATAGCTTTCTTTTATTTCTTATCTATTATTAATTATTATTGTTATTAATATTATTATTATTATTATTATTATTATTATTATTATTATTATTATTATTATTATTATTATTATTATCTTATACCCGGTTTTCATCTGATTATTTCCTTTTTTCTCCAAACACAAAACGTTTATTTTTAAACTCACACGCCCAAATTGTTAACTCCCTTGTTATCATTATTATTTTTAGGCACCTAATTAAACCGCCCGATTCTTGGCCAATCCCCCACTGTGGGTATGTGCCACGGCCACTCAGGACAACAACAACAACAATAATAACCAGGACGAACATGTACGCCGAATCTAGCTATTTGTTCGAAATATATTTAGTGGTTCATTTAGGCTCGATCATTTTAAGTGAATAAGCCGAAGATTTACTTTGTCTCATAACCAACTAAGAGACTAGTTGTTTCCTCTGCATTTATGACTTTTTGCGCTAGGTACTTTACAGACGCACTGACATAGAACTGAAACCGAAATAAATGGTTTATTCTGGACATTTCATGTATCGATGTCGTGATAAGGGGAAAAGAATAGACATACAAAAACAAGTTAGAACATCCTTCTCACTGGGCATAAAAAATACGACGCCCGATTTAGTGACATAGAAGAATTGTTATTTTTGCCAGTGAGCACCAGCAGGAACAACTTGGCTGCGCACTACAAGAGAGGCTTGTGCGCGGCGCGTCAGGTCGGCAGCGAATTCTTGGCAAATGCCGCCAGGGCTCTTCGAATACACCAGCTTAGAGGAGCTCGTCCAGTCACGCCTCCGCAATACACTGCATCAGTTGCAGCAGGCGGAGGCGAGAGCAGATGGGGTCGTTCTTTCCTTCGTGTTTGTTCACCTGAAGAGGGCATTTAGGACGAGTGGTTTCGAAGAATGCATGTGCAGGATAGTTCGTCATTGCATAATTCGATAAGAAGATACGTAGGCAGAAACCATCGGAGGATTATTGCCAAAGTCAGGCCCGCTATGAGGGACGCTGTAAGTTCCATTGCCGCCCATGTTACCAAGCATAAGATAACCCTTGTGAGGGCAGTTCTGCTACACTGATGTAAGTACCGGCCCCTCAAATATTCAGCGCCTAATTACTGTCATTAAGTGTGGGCGTCAACTACACAAGAACGTAAACGCAAACAAAGATACATGTGCCACGCAAACGATTTTTTTGGCGAGCTGCATCAAAGGTGCCCTGTCCTCATGAATCTGAATATTTCTGAAGTACTATGTTATGTCATTGTCCGAAAACAAAAACAAAAGAAAACGTCATTTTCATTCTTTCCAGCAGTTTAAACAGACAATGAAGAAGCGCTTGCTTATTTATAATATATCACAGGTTTAAGTGACACAATGCAGTTTAGAAAACAAGAAATATTGAGCCGCGGATGGCAGAAACATGTCGAACAAATTACGGGCCGCAGCTAGTAAGAAAAACAGGCTACCGAGATTATTAAAGGTGCTAAAGTGCAGAAACATTGAACATGAAAATGTCACCTTTACGAAGTTACGGGCGCATTTCGGTAAATTATACTCCACAAGTATTTTCCGTTTGATTCCTTCGGTGTCCTCTCCTTGCGGGGCTTGTACGCTGAAATTATTTCGTTCGTCATTGAGCGTCTTTTTCATGCGCAAACCGACTGCCTCGCTTTATTCCGCGCAACGCCCGAGAACTCACGGGGATCGACAAACGATTGAATGAAGAAACGAGCACGCAGCAGCGCAATCTCTCGTTCGTCATCGCCCAATCACAAGACCGGTGCAACGAATACCCGTGGCCGCACCGACGTTCAGCAGAGCTACTCCTCCTTTCCACTAGTGGCGCGCGACCCCATTGGTTGCACGAACGCCTGCTTCGCTGTGCTCTTCCCTCGGAGGAATCCGATCGGAACACGCACCCCGGATTGCGGTGGCGTAGCCCTGCGCGGGGGCCCTTCGCAGCCGAAACGCTCGTCCGAGCGCCCTGCAAGAACGCAGACACGACGATGTTCTACTCGGCTCAAAAGCCGTGCGCGCATCGCCAGAGAGCGTTCGCACGAAAGTGCCTTGGCGCGTGAGCGCCAGGCTTTATTCGGTGGAGTCCAGGCACGTGAACTTTATGTATCACCAGGCAAACAACGGGCACAGTCGCCTTGCTGGTGCTCCACTCATTCTATTTTGCTACCCGAGCTTTCTCCGTTGCCCCCTCCTTCCGCACGAAGCAAAGGCACGATCGGAATACCAAAGGAGCGTGCGCCCGCTTCGATTTCCTATTTGCTTGCATCGGCAACACGAGTGGAAATCGCTGGTGCAGCGCACTTCCGGTTCGGCCCGCGTGCATTACGCTTCTCGCTGTTTGCTTCCTTGTAACGCAAGGGCCTCGCGGGCGCCTGCGAGCTGTGGTGGATATTCACTAAAGAAAATGACGTCACAGCCAATGCACGTATACATCATAATGCCTATTGGGCTCCTCTACTTGAAAGGCAGGGAGGGTTTACCTCCCTGCCTTTCATGCATCAGTCGCTCTCTCTTTATCTACTTACCTGGAAGCGGCGCGAAAAGGCTTCGGCTTGTCTGATTGCAACACAAACTAATGATTAAGTTATTGCCACCAATACTAAATGAAGAGTGCCTTCGCAGTGCACGCAACTCTCTTTTTGGTCAATCTTTGTCTCATAGTTGGCCGCGAGATAAAAGATAAAGGCGAGATAGAGATATAACCGTTAAATAAATGCTTGACAGCTCTTTTTACTGAAGCAGCTGCATAATCTGCTGTGAACAGTTCATTGTCGTCCATAATTCACTGTTCTTAGTTCGGGGCGAACTTCGGTAGTTTGTCCGCATGAGGCAGGTGCGTCTAGACACGTTCTCTCGTGTGGTCTGCACGTGCACAGTCGCGGCACGCACGTGGAACCGCGGAGAACCCCTACGTGGGTGCTGCTCTGGGTCCGAGGCCCAGGCTTATGAAAGACGTGAGAAGGAGATTCTTGAATATGGGAAGGAAAGGTTGGGGTAAAGTGCAGCGCAGTAACTGTCTCTCAGCCGAGGACACCTCAACCGCGCTGCACAGGGGGTAGGGAATGAAAGTAGGGGGAGAGAAAGAGCACCAGAAAGGGCCACCGCATCCCGAAGTGTCTGGAGAGAGTCTTCCCCCACCCGAGGTAGATACGGGGAACAGACACACGGCGGGTATCCCGGTGTAGATGTTGCTTGCGGGACATGAAAATGGGAGAGGCCATCGAAGGTAAGCACGGCCGAAGGAGGAGAGGGAGCGACCGTGCCGGCTATGCGACCGTGCCCGTCCACCCTCTGGTTTCTGATGGCGAAATAGGATGACACATTGTCGCGGCGCAACTAAGGGCGCTTTAACGTAAAGCTATTCCGAACTTTTCCGATTCTGCAATCAGCCCACCGCGATGGGTCAAACACTTTTTTAGACCACCCCCACTTCACCTGTCTGTCATGCGACGTCACGAAAACTGCGATAGCTCCCCATCTGATATGACGTGTACACACTGATTATGCATAACTTGACCGAACAAAACAAAACAAGTTATTTCGTATTCGACGCGTTCTTGCCATTAGCCCTCGGCTATTGCTCAAAAGATTTCGGGCGGCACCCACTTCACCTGCCTCTCACGCGACGTCACAAAACCGCAAAAACTTACCGCGTCAAAGTAACGCGTACGCGTTAAAGATGCATTAGTATGCCGAACAAAACTGAATTTTCTTCTGAATAGCCGCAGGCTGCCCCGTTCTGAAAGGAATAAAAGATGACTGCTGCCGATCCCTCCGGCACTGGCTACTCGCCCCTGCCGGAGAGCATGGGTTTATTTGCGTGTAATAAAACTTTCTGCGTGGCCGTGTAACGCTTTCCAGAACTTTTGGCACGTTTGCGACCTCGTTCTGCCAACTCTTCTTTGCTGAGGATACGTTTTAGCGTCATTCTTAAGCTTCCTTTGCATTCCGCCGCGATTGTCGACAAACCACCGTAAGATAACTAAGAGAAAGCGGACCAATCGCGGACGCCGGCACCACCCTCTTCATCCGTTTATCGATATTCAGTGCAGTGGCTCGGCCTCATCGAATCCCTCTCCACTTGAGCATGCTCCTCGCCTCTTGTGAGCCAATTATATAAGAGAAGCCGCTCAGTGCAGCAATGTTATTCGTTTTTCAAGCAAACAAAAGTGACCTCCTATGAACGAGGGGAGCATTTGATTGGTTTGTTCAGACAACCCTGCAGGTGACCGCCCTATGCCTGCGTCGGCGGTTACACAAATTTGACGTCAGGAGATTGGAATAAAAACATATTGGAATAATTTTCGAACGCCGACTATCAACTGAAGGAAGCACTGAGGCGAAAAAAAGAAAGAAGACACAAAACTCATCTGCGCGTGCTCAAGAATGGTAACACCACGTGTTACCATTCATCTACTAGTTAGGCATCTACTAGTTATGCATTTACGTCATTTACTAGTTATGCATTTACTAGTTATGCCCCGAACAGAACAAGCGTCGGTACTGCAGCCTCCATTGGCACCGTAACAGCCAAACAATGATGTTCCTGCTCCATGGAAGAGTACCTCATCGTGATTCCGACGTCACCAGTCCCGTTCGCCACCAGCTCATCGACCATCGTTCCTATCGCCGCAGGCCCGTCGCCTACCGTCCTTGATGCAGCCCCAACACTCGTATCCGGAAGACTAAGCGATGCAGCTCCCGGAGGTGATGCTGGATTGACGACTCGACCGCACAACCCTCTGATCCCTTCGCCAACCAAACAGAACCTGATGGACGTTTAAGTCGGTGGCGTCAGTGTCCCAGCTCTCATTGACACTGGCGCGTACGTATCCGTGATGAGTGGCCAATTGCGCCGACGCCTCAATAAAGTTTTCACACCTGCTGCACCACGCACCCTCCGCGTTGCTGACGGAGGAACGCTTGCCTGACTTGGTGTGTGCACCACTCGCACTGGCATAGCGGGCGCCTAATGACTGTTTTGTTTGCCGTTGGAACAATGCCCTTACGACGTTATACTCGGCTTTGAACTTTTATCGCCCCTTTCAGCCTTCTTTGATTGCGCGTCTAGTGTCATTCAGTTTGAACTGCCCCATGGCTGCTATAGTCCACCAGTCACACAACCACGGTTATGCTCTTCCGAAGACATCCGCCTGTCGCCTCAAGCCACTACGTACGTCACTCTACTGTCGTTCCCATCTGTTCCCGACGGCGTCTATGTACTGCGTCTCATCGCCGACATACTGCTTGAAAGAAAGTCGGCCGTTCCCCATACCGTCCTCACTGTTACAGACGAGGTTATGTAAAAACAAGTGACAGAAGTTTAATACATCATTACGGACGAGCGGTGCGCTGCCGGACAAAAGTACAGAAACGTTCAGCGTGCGTGGAGCTGCACGCAAGGACTGCGAAGATGTGTCTCCAGTTGGCGGCTCTCCGCCATCCGGGCGACCTCATCCCCTCTTGCCCCCTGGTAGAGGGAATTGTCAGGACACGTCGTTTCAACTCACACAGAGGAACACGGGGAGAAACCACTCCTCGGCGTGGAGAGGTTGAACACAGAGGAGAGTAGCGTCTGCACATTCCGCTCATAATCCGGTCGCACACACCCGACGTCTTTTCATGTTGGCGAACGTGACGATTAGGCACGCCGTGTCCCAGGCGTTTGGCATCTATCCCATTCATTGCCGCACTAAGTGAACCGTAACAGCCCCTACCTCTTCCCTCCCTATAACAACTAAACACCCCCAATCCCTCCGATTTTTATTCAGTTATACGGACGCCATCGGTGACGCCACCGCCGTGCTGTCCCACTATTGACGGCGCATGCATGCGGGGGCTCTCGAGGGACGCGCAATGACTGCACGACGCTCAATTTTGCCTCGGTGGAGGAGCGTTCTGCCTTTCCCTACTGGCACTCGCCTTGTGCGAGCCCGCAGAACTGTGCAGTTGCTTGGTTGGGCACTTTCGGGAAGCCTGGAGTATGACAACTGCGTTCTCACACATGTAAGGTGCAGCAGCCTGAATTGCCAGGCGACGAGCGTCGCTTATATATTGCTGCAAAACTTACTACAGGAGAAGCGGCCAATAGGCAATCGCATTAAAAGCTAAATATATAAAATCATTGATTTACATATTTAAACTAAGCTCAGGGAGAACGCCTCTGTAAGCGATTTTCCACGAACGCAACGACGTGTTGAGATGACTGACATAGTGAGTACTTCGAACAACTCTGCGCAATTTTACATTTTGGTTTCTTTCGTCTTTTTTTTTTTCGTCATTATTCGACACAGATTGTTCTTAGTTTCTAATGTGTGGAACATGCGCCAACAAATAGACATTCGACGCAGAGTGAAGTGGAACGGCGAGACTTCCCTAATCCAGTTTTCCAGTTAATCCTAGCCGTCTGGATGAAACACCGTATCCGGTCGACTGCCGAGGTTCGGTCAATAAAAACCTCTTCGCACGAAGCGCTGCGCCCCTGCTCGCGAGCGGAGCAAGGCTCGCGTACAAAAAAGCGGCAAAAAGCAGCACGCCAGGCGCTGTGTCAACAAACAGCGCCTGATCGGCAAGCCATTAGGCGGAGCCCGGTCGCCTGGGTTGTGTTGAGAAGCAGTCTTCTTATTTCCTTTCTTTTTTCCTTTTGCACTTGGCCACTTTTGTTGCTCAAACAGAGAAAGAAAGGCCAATAATTAAGCCCTTCTCCCTCAACTTCTTTTCGTAACGCCGTTCAAGGAGCACCGGCGTTTCTACTGAGTTTTCGCACTTACTTCGTTCTTTAATGTTATAGGCATTATAAGATCGCTTACAATCCATGCTTACTGATTGCTCTATCAGTCACAGAGTAGCGTAGGAAAAAGAAAGGCGGTATACCTGCTCTGGAGCCTGGAGACAAGTGGAGCGTCCGCCAACTTGTGCCGTTTTCCGTGTGTATGCCTGAATACACGACACGGTTGCAGATGCGGCCACGACGGACGGCAAGCACTGGCTAAAGGCACGGCCCACTATGTAGCTACAGAAATTTTCTTTTGAAAAATATCTCCACTTATAGTTGCGCATTTTAGCCATTGTATTACACACGTCTCTGATGTGCGGCTTACAAGTTGAGCAAAATAACATAGTTGCGCTGCCCTGATCTAAGTTAACAAAGGTTTATGATGCTTTAAAAATTCGACAATATTTTCGTCTGCTCGCTCTCTTCTCCTGACCTACAGCAACTGTTCTTGATCTTGAGATTGCTCCACAAACAACGTTTGATCTCATAGATCTTACGAGCACCCTCCAGAGATTAGTGGCCCTAAGCCGGAGTTCCAAGTCGCGATATTTCTTTTCTTAAATTTTGGTAGTTAGTATATATCCTATACTATAGCTGCACACAGCAATGAGAGAAAAAAAAAAAGAAGAAATGGCCTAAGGTGTTCGCCGCTCAGTTCGATGAACGCTGCCGTCTGCTCATTTTCGATAAGGGAGTAGCAAGAAAGGGAGCAGGCGAATGGAAGTACAAGAACTCTTGAGGTTAGTTTCGCATCCCTTGTTAGAAATATATACAGAACATGTATGCAATCGAAAACTTAGTTCTGTGTCCTGGGAATGCAATGATAAGCGGAAGGTTATTCTGAAGAAAGTCGATAATAAGCTTTGGGACTGATAATTTGAAACGATGTTTGCGTAATTGATCTACGGCGCAAAGTTCTTTCGTTTCGTTCGATCAGTCTTGATAATAGCCAGGCGTGTCAGCTGAACGAGCGTGCGATGCTCGAGCACCCTCGTCGTTCGTGTTCTTTCCACTCGCTGAAACCACGCTGCCTCCCGAGCAGTGTGAGGCCTTGCCAGTGCGAAAGCCGTCCAGTAGAGTGAGTGGACTCGTAATAGATGACATTACGCAACCCCACGCTGTACATCTACAAAATGTGACTGCAGAGAGTTTAATTTGCCAATAAAAACGAAACATAATTTCATTCCACCAGGTCTTGTTTGCATGGGTTCAGCGCTTCGAGATCTTTATAGTGATTACTAGATGGCACCATCAGATGCCACACAAGCAGCTTTCTGCAACTACGTAGGGTGGTGCTTAGATAAGTACTCTAGACAAAACAGACTTTTCAGGACAGGAGGATGCACTCCTCACTAAAGAAACTATTTTTGCGATAAAAGTTAAAAATTACATTTTTAGAATGGTCATAAACATTGACAAAAATAAGGTATCGCGCTATTTCGCCGGAATTTAAAAAATGTCGTAGAGAGCAACTTAGAATGCCGAAGGAAAGCGTTTTTTGAAACCAAGTATCTGCTGCGCGCTGATGGTCCCTATTCGACAAACAGTAGTAGTAGTAGTAGTGGTAGTAGTAACTGGTTGTTTATTAAAATAAATAACTGAAGAGAAACGAAGGGTTAAGTTACTGCTGACCACGGTAACTGTTGGGCGCATGCAGCTGACACATGCAGAATGGTCAGCAAGGGGTAATGGGGGTAGGGGGGCCTTAACGGACAAGGAAATACGATATCATGGAGGATAGGCTAATGAATGTAACTTTTTCGTACATGACCCCAGAGCGACTAGGTTAAAGGGCAAACGCCAGCATGGTGCCATCCGCACTTGCGAGCGCACCGACTGGGAAAGAGGAAAAGCAAGAAGGCAAGGATGCCTGCCTGAAAAAAGGCGTCCGCTCGGCTACCCTGCACTGGGGGAAAGGGTGGCAGCGACAAGAGAGAGAGGGAGAGGTAGGCGGTTAGCGTGTGCACGCGCGCGGACAGCGCAAACATTTTCCACACTAACTTGGTAACGGAGCTTTGGCAGTTGCTCTTTGAAATTATCCTCTGTCTACTACTGCAGCTGACGTTTTCTTTTTTCCATACCCCTTTATTCAATAGTTCGATTGTGTTATTTGCGTTGACCAAAGCGCTAGGAGATTGGTTTATTTTATGCTGGTAATGTGCACTGACATCTTGATGAACACGTCTGTTCCTTAATGATATTGGTTCCGTTTCATGCTGTACCGGCGTTTACTATAAAAATGGCGTAGGTTGTTCACATTGCTTTGTGCAACTTCCTCCCTCCCCCGTCCACCCCCCCCCCCCCGACAATGAAATGCCTAAATGGCACTGTGGGTATGAGAGTAAATAAATAAATAAATAAAAACCATTCTGCATGCCCAAGAGAAAAAAAGCAATTGAAGTTGACTTTTTTCTACCTACGGAATAATCGCGCTTATTGTGCACCGCAAGAACGTTGAGCTCCTCTGCACACTAAGAAAAAAAAGAGTACCGCTTACTCTTTTCGGAGAGTCTGGACTCGCCACGTATACGACACACTTTGTGGGAGACACCCGAACTCTCTTTCGGCAGAGAGTCCCGAGACTATCTGTGCTCGATACAAGGTGGTTACGTGACTCCGCACACAATAGTCATGCACACTCTCTTGTAGTAGTCTCCTAACCTTCTCAAAAGGGTTACACGACTACTGCTGAGGGAGTCCCGTTAACTATTCTGCATGAGTCAGACGAGTCAAGATAAAGGGTCACATGACCACTGCTCAAGGATTCGGGCAACTAGTCGTGATGAGTCTGACGACTCCAGCAGTGTGTGTCAAGTTACCCTTAGTGTGTGGTGCAGGACTCTTGCAAATAGAGTAAAATAACTAATCCATGTAAGTCGTTTGACTCTCGGATGGCAGTGTCGAGCCGCTTTTCAAAATGTGTCACCAACTTTTGCTATAGTACACACGACTACGGCTAGTTCTCAAGATGACTACTGTGAAAAGACAACGTATAAGAACCCATAGCAAACTTGCCAAAAAGGACGTGGCAGGTTAGCAACAATAAGTTAACATTTCATCACCCTTTGTTGTCTTCTGGAAAATTCAAATGTATTAGTCAGCACAGAATCACCATGAAAGCAAGACAGTTCTCATTACTATTAAACTGGAATCAATAGCCAACCAAGCAAAACAGCCTTAAATAAACATCCAATATGTAGCCTGCAGGTGCATATGCATGACACTGCAATGCAACTCAGAACCATAATGAGACCCCAAAATATTAGGTAACTCATGTAGAAGTTCAATTAAGCACTGCACAAGTCTCTAATGTCAAAACATTTATAAGTCAAACCTATTTCACTGTTCTTCGAGACGTGTTTTTATTTAGAACTTACGATTTAACATATTAAGCAAGTAAGCTACACATAACAAATAAAAAAGGCCGCACTTATGTACAAAGGAGACCCAGATAATCAAGTGCAATAAACAATATTCCAACTTAGATTACATAATCTATGCGTTACACTATGCTTGCTGAAAACAACTGGTCGGCAATTGATAATCCAATCTAACAGTAAGAACAGCTGTCTTACCTTATGGTACTCTTGTTGGCACTTTTCCCCCACAACTTGTGCGTGTTAGTGGCAGTTGAAAATTGATCTGAAAAATACCACATTAAAAAGTTGTGCATCAATTTTATTCTGTCATACAACGTGCAACAGTGTATAAAAGCTTCACAACAGATATTACAAAAATAAATACAGCAAAATTTATACTAATTGTTTATTTATGTTGACAAACATACTTTTGCAAGACGAAGTATAATAGCTGACACAGACAATTTCACAGATTGCAATACCCACTAATACAAAACCTGCCATATTGCAAACACGCTGACAAAATATGTAGCACAGGTAGCTGTATTTTGTTACGGCAAAGATTGCACATGAATAATGAGGACAAGGGAGGAAGCAGAACACATAAACAAACTATACCCAGCTGCATGCATGCAGCTGTAGCAATACACATGGTGCACCAATGTCCAAAAGAAAGAGGAAGATGTGAGGAAGGCTTCTTTTACTCATCACAAGCTATCCTGTAAGAGCAGATTATGCACTGGCTGTAATCTACCCTCAGCACACACGTAAATAAGTTACATTAGGTGCCACATTTACAAATCACTCATACAATGTTCTTGTGATTGTCCTTATTCAGATTTTTAACTTGGAAAGCATGACTGAGTAACATAAAGCCTCCCTACGGCTTGGCACATATACAGAAAGAAGTGTTTCTATAAACACTGGAAGTCATGGAAGGATGACTGACACATACCTCTTTTAATTCTTTTGTCTTTATGATTATCTACCACAGTAGTCTTTTGTAGAGTGAAACACATCCAGATAATACACTGTGGGCAACAAAGTGTGAATACCTGTTCTTGATTTCTACCTTTCTCTGGTGTCCCGCTAAGGTAAGATTGGTGCAAAAAATTTTCTTCTCAATGTATGCGTTCCCACAAAACAAAACAGGAGCAGATGATAAGCCACATTAATGGTGCGTGAAATAAAACATCTGTTCTTAACTTACCACTGCCATTCCAATCTGGTGCGATTTTCTGCTTTGTTGTGCACTCTAGCACAGTGCTACGCAGTTCACTTGGTGCCCAAAGCAACTCTCACACCATAGCAGGATGTCAATATTGTTTTTCAAATTCTAAGCGAAACTCTGGTTATGGGGGACAATTGCAAACTTAGTCTTGCTTTGTATCTTCATAATGTTGTAGAGCAAGGTAGAAAGCAACAGATATTTATAATTTGGGTTGCCACTGTGCATTGCATGGATATGTTTCAATGAATGATAAAACTACGTGGTAGATAAACATATGAAAAATAAGAGAATTAAGCTCGAAGTCTACCATATCAGTAACTGGGAATATTATGTGTAATTGAAATTTTGTAATTCCCATTGATGAAGAAACACTTTTGACAATATGTGCCAAGGCAACTAAGTCACTCATGCTCACAAAGGAAACAAAATAAAAACAAGCAAGATTGCAAGAAGTTCCAACTTGCAAACTAAAGTGAGACACCTCACATGACTGACTTATGTATTTACTGAGCATAAATTACATCTAGCACATAATCTGCTTGTACAAGATGACGAAAAATGAGTTACTGCTGCTTTCTCTCTGGGGAATTTGGCTCTTCTGAACACATGCACATTGTGTGGCACAGCTGCGTGGATGTAGCTGGGCACAGCTGTTATTCAGCATCAGTCTGTTTTTATGGACCTGTACTATTATCGTTGTAATTTATAATTAGCGAATAGCCTAACTATTGGGTTGATCAGCTCCATTTTAAACAAAACATACTGACAGATTTCCCTGTTTATCGCTAACAAAGAGATGGGTACATCATTTCAGATTTCAAGAAACAGCTGTGGAACAGAACAAATGCTGAAGACCGAAAATCTACAACGACCAGTACCTTTTTTATTAAATGCCATGTAATAGCTCTTTCTGCAATGAATACCATTATTATCAAAAATTGTAGCCTGAAAAAATAATTGGCAAATATTTACAAAAGCGACAGGGATTAGAACTGCACGTTAATTTCAAATGTCTTCTTAAACAAGATCACAATATTTGAAGTTTCATTAACTTCAGCAAAACGCTGACATCCCATTATTGAAGCTAGTCAGTGCTGAAGGTATTGTTAGCTTGTAGGAGTCCTCAGACTGGCAGCTCTGAAATATTTGTCACCATACTTGGTGGAACATGCTTTGCTCTTTCAGATATTACTTTTCCAAAAAGCCTTCTGTAAGCCTTGTGTGACAATTCTGTGTGGAAGAGAAATCTATTTGATCATTACTTTTTGGGTATATGTATCTCAGAACTGGTGCTAGTCCGAGTTCTTACAAAGTAGACGTTATGGAGTACTGTAATTTTAATGCCTGCCACTGCTATAAATTTCTGGTAGTGAAAATTGTCGCACTTTCATGAAGCAGCTATGTTCAATAATTAGTGGCAGTCACCGCTGAAACACTCAGTACAAAACACAACATAAATACATGGAGTCAAAATATAAATGTCCAACAAGGTCACGTCTCAAGTCTACATTTCACAGAGCTGTCTTTTTTTCTGTTAGTGTGCCAATACCAATCGCACATTCACAAACATTTTAGTATTGCACTTCTGGTAAATGCAGGAAAATTCACCGTCTTTAACAGAAGCCCTTGGGAAGACAGCCCAGAATCACTTCGACAAGAGGACTTGCCTTAAGCTTTGCATCGCTATGTTGTAGGTCACTGTAGCAACGGGAACGTTTTGCTGATTGAATATTACTCGAAATATTTTTATTATTTGTACAAGAGGTTTGAAAAGAGACCCAATTGTAGAGTGCTTCATGCAGATTTCATATATTCCATTAGCTTCTGTTTAGCTGCTTCTTGAGTTATGTCCTACACAACAGCAAAATATAGTCATATTTGCAGGCACTTTCTTGTGTATTAAATTTTCACAAAAAGCAGTGTGCTGCAGTTAACTCCCTGTAGACTGCAAGGTGCCGATATCTATTCAAACAGCACGTAAAGTTACTAGAAGTATGCAAGATTAGTAGGCAGGCAGGCCTGCATACTAATCTTGCATACCTCTCATGTACTCTGAAAAAAAATTATTGAGAATACTTCAATAATTTTTTCACACAATAGCATGAGAATGAGCTTGTGCACTTATAATTGTCCTACGCAAATTAAATTTCGCGTACATACTCTTCAAGATAAGCAGAACACCAATATCTAATTGAAATTGCAATCTGCAAAAATTATTTAAGGTGGCCTAATATTTTTTGCATAGTTCCAGAAATTGTACAAGCTGTTTGGATAGGTATCGCCACTTTGCGGTATACAACTAGCTAAATAAGATACAGCATGAAACTATTTGTGAAACTTTTATAAACAAGTGCCCATAAAAATATATTGCCACTATGTAGGACATAACTAAAGAACACCAGCTACACAAAAACCAATGACAATTCAAATCTACATAAAACTCCCTATGAATGGCCGTACATTCAAATTTCTAGCACAAATAATTTAAAAAGTTGTTTCGAGGAGCATTTCCCCTTAAGTGGGTGTCAGTGTTTCTACCAAAGGGTTACAAAATACCTTGAGGCATACCATAGGGAGTTTTATATATAGCACACACACGCATCTGCCTAAAAAGCCCCATGCCCTGCTTGCATTCCTTAGACATTTTTCTGCGTTCTGTTGTATGTCACCGTTTGCATCCCTTAACACTGACGGCGCAAACCCCAAAAAAACAGCCTATTAACACACTGAATCTTTAGGCTGTAAATGGGTTGTATGCGAATGGGGGCAGCCAACTCTAGCATGAGAATAAAGAAATATTTGTTCTCGCAATAATGAAACCAGTCAAAATATAATCTCGCAAATGTGGAAATGAATGCACGAAGAACCTTGCCGATTGTTACATTAGTGTCCCGAACAAGATCTTTTGATGTTTATAATTCCTAGTTTAATTCACTTTCCTATATTAACTGGGCTCTGACCTAGAATACTAAGTGTAGGAGACTAACCCAGGCCTGGAAGCGAATATTTAAATCTGAAATAGACATTCATTCCCCGACCACATGGCACTGCTACGTCATCAGAAGCATGCATCCATGGACATATAGTCTGTAAAATTATTTTTACATGATCTGTAGCGTTACTCTTGCACTAACAAATTCTGAAAATTAGGAAATACATCTGCTATTTAAAGCACTGTTGCAAACCCGTGTTTTTGAGAAATGCAACACTCAAAAGGTGTAATACAACCAATGTGTGCATGAAACCTATGCAGCTGCCTTTGACATTCGTCAGTGTGGCAAATAAGCACTGAGAAATGCCAAGGGTATCATAGCTTTCATGTTTCAAACCTTGTATGCGAGTACCAGTATCTTTGCAGTGAAAGGAAGTCACATTATTACCAGACTCATGAGGGGAATTTATGTTTCTCTAGTTCAATATATTCTTTCTTGTGCTCCTATATCCTTGAGTTTTTCAAAAATAACGGGTGCTTGAAATAAGTGCTCTATATTGCTCTCAAATTTATCCTGCACCAGAGCCTGTGTTATGTTACATTTCTTGAACACATTGCAGTGCTGTAGATTATCAAAGGAAGAAAAAATGCAGTAAGTTTGCATTTTAGCCTTCTGTACAACAAGAATTAAGAACCTATCAATTACATCCACAAGTACAAAAGAACTACGAGAAACGGGGCTTAAAGGCAGGTATACATTAGAATAGCAGGAGCTGATGGTGAGAATTCTAAGAGAAAGGAACTATTAAAAACTAGATACTAAAGACACATATGAATTATAATAACAGAAATATTTGCAAAGAATTTGAAGAGACAAATAGAATGTCTGTTCAAATCACTCCACCCCAACACTCATCTATGGTTCGATAAGTGATCACAGTCGGTGATGCTGTTTGGATAGATGAAAGTGAGGCACAGCTGTCAAATAGGTAGCACATGTAGAGGGGTCACCAAAGGTTGCACGCTGGTTGCACAGCAGGTTGCCTTGATCTCCGGACTCCCTCGACCCTGATGCGTTGAACCTGGTTATACGTCGTTTGCACGAGGCCTGGCCCGAGTGTGCGGCATGGCTTGGGTAAAATTTCGAGGCAACCTGAAAAACACAGATCCATATATTTAGCCCCAAAATATTCTGTACCAAAGGGCAAATCTGAAGTTTACCCTCTGCACATAGCAGATGATGAAAACAGACACAAGTCACCAGACTCAAGGTATATAAATGTGCAAAAGTGGAAATGAATGCAAAGAGCTGCTTATAGGATGGAATCCTTCATTTTGTCTTTTGTGGATCAATAATAGTATATTAACATAAAGTGTACATGACCCTCCCTATTTGTGTAGGTAGGCTATTCCATGCCAGCTGTTCCAACCTGGCACACGACCACTTGGAATTTTATTTTGAACACTGAGGGCCCTTCAATATAGAACAAATCTCAATTTCACGCAATACTTAAAGCAAAAAAAATTTTTACTGGCATAAACATTATGTCAAATTTTGTGTAACGCACCAAAGAATGCATCATAAAATGGCATAGCCAAAAATATGGTTCCTTCATTAAGAGGGCCGAATCTTTAACGACAATGAAGAGAGGCCTTACACCAAAAACTTAACTGCTTATTAGCCACGACTCAGTTTATTATGGCTGATTAAAAATGGACAAAATGGCTTATTAACTTTATTTTCATAGAAGTGACCTACAGCAAAAGCTGCAAATTTATGCAATCTATGTGTTCAGGACTTGGCCTGTGTGCAAGAATGGTATCAGAAAGATATATTATGCAGCAGTGCAGAGAGAGGAGGACGAACTTGGAAAAGAAGTCAGTTTTGGCGTGTGTTTATCGGCCTACTTACCATTGAGGCAGCCCTAGTAAATTTATGCCAAATACCATGTATGAGAGTACATTGTATTGTTTTTAAATTGGTAAAGCTTTATCAAAGTAGTTTTTGTGTTAAGCAAGAAAAAAATTGTACAAGTGGTCTCTTGTAGTTTCAAAATTTGCATCGCATTTCGCCTAATACACATAGCCTCTTGGCGGCTAAGACAAAATGCATGGACTTGAGCATCCCTGCACGGATAGCAGGGAGTCTAAACTGCTTCGAAGTTACTTCTGTTATTGCTGAGTGACTACAAGCCATTTCACTCAAAAAGACGCCGCTTAATTACAGGTATTTACCTGAATTTTTCTGTCGGCTGTCAGCCTGCTGGCATCATCACTAAGGCTGCCAACTCCCTAGTGGACATAGTCGGGACATGGTGGCGGCAGGATGCAGTAACAGAAGCCGCCAAAGGCTCCCAGCTACCTAGTGGACGTAGTCAGGTCAGGGTGGTGGCAGGACGCAGGGGTAGGAGCCGCCAGAGTGCACCTGCAACAAATTTGCACAAATGTTCTTAGTCCTACCATGTCACGATTTACAATAAAAATTGAGCTGTCTGTGTAACATGGCTACCAATACAAATAAAGATAAACAGTTAGGTCCTACGACACAACTAGAAGCCCGACAAAAAGAAACAGTACTGATGTTTATGAAAATCCAAACAATGAAACAAAAATGTGTAACTGGTTTGTGCATGGAAGCTCGGTTTAAACCTGAGCTCATAACATCAAGTGACCTGCTAGTCAACTGTAAGCCTGCCACCTTAAAATGTCATTGTAAATTCTTTTACATGCATTATGTTAAGCTTCATTAATACAAGTTCAAAATCTTTTAATATAAGTAAATCACCAAGGTAATTCAATTAACGAATTCCAGTGGTCGTTAATGCAACAAAGTGCAAGCTCGGAATGAAGCTGGCCAAACTGGGCAGTGAAAAATAACAATGTGATTCTCTACATCTTGTTTTCCTGGTTTTCGCTCTACCACTGGAATATGCAAGAATTTTGACATTCCTGATATTTCACCCTGCTAATTTTTATGCCATAATGCATAATACTTCAGCAAGAGCAATGATGCTTTCTTTTAACTGTAAATAGTGATAGAACAAGAAAATTTATTGGAGCCAACGTTTTGAGAAGAAAAATCTTCTCTGTCGAAATATTGGCTCCAGCGATTCTTGTTCAACGGCTCTTCATCAGTTCACGTCTCTGTCTTCCTGTGTGCCTCTGTACTTTCAATGTTATGTCAATAAAACTGTAATAACGGATCATTAGTAAATGTAGCTGATGAGGAACTTGGGCTTGTTGGTAGATAACAACAGAGTAACTGCGCAACGTAGAGATACCCGGACAAAGGAGGCTTGTGTGTGTTGTCTCTTCCAGCCATGTCTCCCCTTTGGGCGATTACTCTGTCTAAATGTAAAACTGTTACCCTTTGCACAATAATAGTAAAATGCATAAAAACAGGAAAGTGGACACAAAAATTACAACAAATGGCATCATATGCTAATGAGATATGCAAAAGAGCCTGCTACGATTTGTCTCACCCATAACGTGCTGGATAAGATGGCGTCTTCTTCTGGATGTTGGCATTTCTTGAATACCTAAAGTAAAGTACATTTCAAAATTACAAAAATACACAGAACAACAGCAGTAGCAGAAGAGACAACGCATTGTTTAGTAAAAGAAAGTAAACTAATCTCTGATACACCGCAGACGAAATTTCCTTTACTAAATTAGTAGAAAAATACACCACACCTCATCTCATTCAATGCTGTGAGCGTTTCTTGGTACAAGAAAAAAAGGTATTTCTGTATGAAAACAGTAAAATAATCATAGCCTTCTACTTTTACAAAATACGCTACAGCGACTAAGCCAACTACGGCTGTATATACTTAAAATTGTTATATGCACATTGCAATAGCCAAGACAGGATAAATTTGGGTTCATATGCAGCTCACCGGGAGATACAACTTTGCAATCAACTCATTTCTGCTTGCCAAATATCTGCACTAACATAAGACTACAAATAAAAAGACCCTCTTTTTCATAAAACACCGGACTCAAAATAGAAAATCCAGTAGCAATATTACAATTTCACAACACAGCCAGGTTTTGTAAGCCTAGTAGGATTTACTATATAAATGTTCCAGCATATTCATGCTTTCAAATATTTACAACCGTGAAAATAAAGATTAAGTAAAAATAATACATTATATATAGGCTTAGATTGTGAGCTAATGTGTTTTCTACTTACAGCCAAATGCACAAAAAATTTGTTCTCTTTCAGCGCTTTTAAAGCGCTGTGTCTGTTCGCTTGTGCATGCAGCCGCTTTACCGCTCTTAAAATTTCTGTGCTGCCACATCGCCTGACACTGCCGTACAGCGTTGTAGCGCTTTTATTATTCGCGGTAATATACCTAAAGCGCTAGTAAATCTTCAGAATACACAAGCTGCCTTTTCGACTACCTGTCTTCGCCATGCGAAAGTCACACTGGCGCTAGTATTGTATCTACACTTCAAGTTACGCAGTACTTGATATTCTACGTATTTTTCGATGCGACAGGCCACTCGTCACTAAAGTCCTTAAGAACGGTGTTTCTCCTGGCAGTACAGCTTTGCAATAATTTCAGATGCTCCCCTGAGGCTTCCGTCGGTCAGTAGTATATTCGCATACATACGCGCACGCATGCCTAAGAAACGTCTGTGAACTGCCAAGAGAAACGTGGCGCAAAATGTAGCCATACCGGAAGGGCCGAGTACGCGCCGTTTGTAAACTCGGAACAAAAGCTGATATGCTTACCTGAGACGTTAAGAGAAATATGGCACAGGTCACTCCCCGCTGGTAGTCGTTCGTATGCATCTGGTCGTCTCTGTCCGTTGCGATCTCCCATATCACAATAAAAGATGCTGTGCAAATCGCAGCACTTCGGGCGCTTGAGACGGTCCGGCGAGCTGCACTTGCGGGATGTCGGCAAAGACGAAATAGGCGACACGCTGCTACTGGCGGCGGTCCCCCTCGTCGCAATCACACAGCACGGACAGAAGCTCCCACCGTTACTTGCCGCAACGCCTGGTTGCAGTCGCCCCTAACGCGGCGATTTCAGAACCACTCAACGACAACGTAACCGCGCGTGATGCAGCGCAACTGTAAAATGGCGTCATGCTACTGACGGCTTCGGCTTTGGATCATTTTGTGTCTGCACAACTGGGCAAAACAGTTGCGCTAGTTTTGGTTTTGTTTCCTTGCGTTGAAATAAAAACTGTTTTGCTCACTGATAATTTTACGTTACTTAAGTAATGTTCACGAATGAAACAGCCATGAATTTAACACGCGTCTTGAAATACCCGCTACGTTCACTTGGCAGAAGCAAAATTTGCTCGTCCGAGTGTGGTTGTGTTTGAAATATCTATCGCTGGGCTGTCGGAGCGTGCTCGAAGTGTGAAGACGCGGCGTAATTGTCCTTAATTTGCTTAGCTATAATGGTGCGGCTGCCCTTGATTTCTGTCGAGTGCAGTTTGCTCTGATGTAAGGTAGAACTACAAAGCCACCCATCTTACTGATCTAGTGCACCTGAAGCTGCCAGAACTCCGGTATTTCCTCCACAAGTTCTTGCGACTGTGTGCCGCGATCACCAAATGGGAGCGTAGTCATTTGGCGGAGATTTAGCAACACATTTTCTAGAGCTATCGTTCACCGCTATATCACGACATGGAGAAGCAGCGGGGTTGGTCCTTAGTGAAGTTTTCTATTTATTGCGAATTTTGCGATAGCAATTATATGGACACAACCGTCGAAATATATCTGTCGGTGTTGCTGTGACCTTACGCATAAAGTCAAGTGCGATAAGATCCTATCCTGCGCCGTTAGCTGTGCGCGTTAAAAGAAGTGTACGAGGGCGAGCCGAGATGTATAGTGTCTGGATGGGTGCCCCAAGTATCTATAGGTGGTCACGTGATAAAACGCGCGCAAGCCGGGGAAAGGAGGCGCTTATTTAGCACGCTTCTCCTCTGGCCGTTGCTCTAGCCCGGTCTGGCGCCACTCTCGCTCTGTCTTGGAGATAATTTCCGATGCGTGCAAAGCGGCGAGGGGAGGGGGGTGGGGTGAGGGGAAGGGCGCTTTTATTGAGCCATTTCAAGATTCGGAGGCGCTTCGAAGGATGAGGCAGCAGCAGTGTTCTGTCCGCTCTGTTCGCGCCCTTCATCACGCCGAGGCTGTGACAGCGAGTGTTCGCGGTCATTGAGTGAAATCTGTTCATGTTTGCACGTGCGCGTGTGACCCCGTGCTTGCTAATTTACGGAGTAAGCGATTGTTTACTGCAGTTTATTCAGGTGATGAAACTACGAACGTTTGTTCGTGCAGTTGTTCGTGCAGTGGTTCATGCAGCATTGGGGGGAAACTGCTACATTTTTCTTTTTAAATTTCTAGGGGGTTCAAAAGCAGTGCTGCGTTCGTTAATGTTTGTTTCTGGTCGCGGAACGCAACGCACTCCGGTAGCCCAGTGGCTTTGGTGTTGCGCTGCTGAGCTCGAGGTAACGGGAACAATCACACCCGCAGCAGTCGCGTTCCAATGGGGGCAGAATGCGAAAACGCGCGTATATTGTGCATTCCGTGCGCGTTAAATAACCCGAGCTGCTGAAAATAAATCTGCAGTTTTCCATTACCGTGCGCCTCATAACAAGATCTTGATTTTGGAACCTAAATCCTCAAAATTTAACTTTACGTAGTGCAATTACATTTACAATCGACACTGTTCAGTGCGCCTATACTGAACTTGTTATCTCGTTGCTGTGCTCTCTGTAGTAGCCAATGCTATATTTTTTAGATTTACTTATGGTCAGAATCCAGTTTGACAAATCTGGGTATTCCTTAGCATAGGATGCCAGCGTGTGAAATATTAACAAACACGTTCAAGGAAAATCGATATTTAGAGTTCGATGTAATTGCAGAACATGACAAGCTTGACGAAAGAATGATACACCGCATTACAACCAGGACAGGAAACCGAGGGCCTGCCTAAAACATAAGACGTTATCCGGTATTTCTTCTCCTGCATTTTAATCTTTCTCTCGCCAGACTCATCTCGAATATCAGAGGAGTCGCACGACTAATAGCACGACGACTCTTCGCGTGCTATTAAGAGTCAAACGACCCACACACAAATGTTGACTTTTGTTTTGTGACTCTACCCGCGCGAAAATGGGTCTTCGTAAGAAAAAAGAGAGTCAAGTTGCCGTGACTCACTTTTTACTCTCTTTTTTCTTAGAGTGTGGCGTTCCTCAGTGGGAGCGACAGACCTCCTTAACAAATCAGTATATAATTAAATGATTCTGGCAGCGGTTGCGAGTGCAACGGCACGCAATCATCAAGCTACTTTGCACCTGCAGGCTGCAGCACCGGCCACCCCTGTATTTTCCTGCGGTCCCGATTCCCTGCAATCGGTTACCACGTGCGTTGACCTTTTCCCGGAGAACGCATCCAGCTGCAAGTCAGCCCACCAGACCGAAGGAGGACACTGGCGCGCCTGCGCACACGCGAGCAGCGCGAAGGCAGCCACGACGACACTAGGGGCTCGTTCGGGCACAGCGAGCAAGGGTCGAGCCACTTTGCGACTGCAGATCTGCCATAAGCTCATTATTATCTCTTAGTAATACTGCCTGTATCACCGCAGCTGCTGCCGGAAATCTGAGAAGAATATTGATCTGCGTAAGAACCCACTGAACTTAGTTTTACTGTATTACTGTATGTATATATATTTTGTGCCACCTAAACATTGGTTTGCTGTCCAGAGCGTAATGCCAGAGCGTAATGCCTAACTGGAATTCAAGCTTAAAAATTTGAATGCCTAGTTTCTTGATGAGATCTATAGAAAATTCTTACTAAAAATTAGCGCTTCAGGATTAGACGCTGTTGAAATGAAAAAAGAAATGGATAATTTGGTGACAAGTACGTCTTGAATTCCTCAACAATCTGGAAGAGAAAATAAGGGGTGAGAAGGCTGCTCTAGTAGCTGAAAATAACGCTCTGAAAGCTAGCAACAGCACGTTCACACGCAAAAAAAAAAGTGAGAGATCTAGAACAGCACTTGAGGCAGAACAACGCCGAGGTAACATTTGTTCCTTGTACGCATGGAAAAGACTTCTTGATATTGATGCAAATCATTGGCAACCAAATTGGTTGTCCAGTAACGCCAGAGGATCTCGACGTTGTTCAACGCGTGCCTACCAAAACTGACAACAACAAAACATCATTGGCCGTTTTATCTCGCGAACGAAAAAGTCAGACTTCGTGACAAAAGCAAAGAAAGCACGACTAACTCTAGGCGACATCGGCATATCAGCAAATAAAGAAACGCCACTGACAGTAAATGACCACATAACACCCGAAAATAAAATCCTCTTTTCTAAGGCCTTAGCTGTAAATAAATCTAAGAAATGGCAATTTTTATGGACTGACAACTGCCAAATCACGGCTCGGAAAACAGCTGGCAGTCACGTTTTTCGGATCGTCACCGAGGATCACTTAGGTGACTTCGCCTTTGACAAATAGCATCACGAGACAAATTCACAATGTCGTCATGATTTACAACTAACAAGCTGAATAATTATATGTCCAATGATCACAAACATATAATTCATTTTATTGCACGAAGCATACGCAGACACTATGATCACTTCTCAGATATGATTGCGACACTTGACTTCACCATGCTCAATTATTCGGATCTCGGAAACTTGGTTAAGTTACCGCAACAAGAGCCTGTTTCGCTTTCCTATGAAGTAGAATACTTAAATCGTCAGTACAGCTGTCACGGAGGCGCCGCAATCTATACTTCAAGTACTCTTACGCACAAAAGAATGCACGAGCTTCTTCTCAACGTAGGTAACTATGAAATGGTATGGGTTGAACTTAGAAGTGGCCTTCTTAATGCGGACAACAAAAATTTAATAATAGGTTGTCTACATCACTCGCCTTCATCTTCTTTGAATGATTTCAGCGCCGCGCTTCATGCTTCAGGCTGAAAGTTTTCATTTTCCCGGAGGGAGCTATATATATATATATATATATATATATATATATATATATATATATATATATATATATATAAACGGCAAGGAAGGGGATTAACCGATGGGCCCGATTTTTTATTAGTCATATCTTAAGAAGCCACCAAACACTGACAGCAAGGACAACATAGGGGAAATTACTTGTGCTTAACATATCAAATAAAGAAACGATAATTATTTGGAAATGAAAGTGGAAGAAAAAACAACTTGCCGCAGGTGGGGACCGAACCCCACAACCTTCGCATTTCGCGTGCGGTGCTATACCTATTGAGCTACCGCGGCGCTGTTCGCCCGTCCACTTTCTCAGGTATTTATGTTTCCTAGTAGAATCCTGGGAGTGTTAGCCAGCGCCACCCCTCACAGACCTTGGCGGCGGACGTGGAACGTTCCTCCTCCTGTTGCAGGCGTCACGAGAACGTGATCTTTTTGGGTTTGGGTGTGTTGGCTTCTTATGATATGTGTATATATATATATATATATATATATATATATATATATGTACTGGCATCTCTAGGATGAGCCATGCGACCAGTGGACTCAGTTAAACGCGTTAGGAACATATACAAGGTGATCAATTCTAAGTTTTACGGCATTTAAAAAAAAAGTAGCTCCTGTTACAGGTAGCGTAATTATAGAGCTGGATTATTCAGAGAGGCGGACATTACTTTCACGAGAATTCGAAACTCCTTTTCAACTAAGTACCGAAAATTCAGCACTTAACTTCCGAAATAATTAGTTTGGGAACATATTGCAATTTACAAATTGTAGCCGGCGAGCTTGCAGGGGGTATCGACTTGGAAGGAAGGAAGCAAATCAACTTTATTTGAGGTCCTGCAGGCCACGAGAGCTTCGGGCTCTCATGGAGTGGGCGTCTCCCACTCTGCTACTTGGAAATGTACCAGAATGACGCTAATTTGGAGGTATGTGCCATCAAACTCGCCGTAAAAATGCACTGTTCTACTTACTTTTTCAGGAAAACGCTCTTTTGTACATTGAAGCACGAAAGTAACTGGAACGCTAGATTTGGAAAATAATACCTCGAAACTGGTGCCATCCTGGAAATTCAAGTGACTACGTCCTGCAAGCTCAACGGCTACAATTCGTAAATTGCAATATGGGTCGTAAAGTAATTAATTAAGAAGTTAATTAGTGAACATTCGTTAATTATTTGAATATTCTTTTAACTTCTCATGCAAGTAATATGCGCCTTTCTGAATAATAAAGCTCAAGGACTAGAATTATGCTATATGAAACAGGGTATTTTTAAAAATTCTGTAAAACATAAAATTGATCACCCTGTACGTCTCTTGCGCGTCGCACGACTTCACATCATTGAAAACAGTCATGTAACGCCTTGTGAAGGTTTTAATAAACAAGCATACAAACAAAAAATCTTTTCTTCGCAGCGAACGCGATTGCTTCTGTTTATTTTATTTTATTTTTTCGATGTTGGCTGTCGTGTTGGGAGTGCGGCCTTTACACGAATTGATACCGTAATATTCCTTTGTGTAACTGTCTTATACTTCGCTATCACTAACACGGCATAACTGCAGCCTCTTTTTTCTTTTCTTTTTCTTTCTTTTTTACTGTGAGTCTGATTATAAGCGCCGCATGACTGCTATTGATTCCGATTTCGAGTAAATCCGGCTTGGCCTCAATGCGGATACTAATCGTTACTAATACTAGCAACTAGTACGAATGCTAGTAATAGCACCAATCGTTTTCTCGGCCGTCTTAAACACAACATTAGACAAGCGCCTATCCACCTCCATAATGCGACTTAAATTTGAAAATGCACCTGCAATAGGGGACCCTAATAAACACGGCATTATTAACGACATCGAAGCCCTTCAAAACCGTGCTGTTCGCTTCATCTACTCGGGATACTCACCTTTCGCTAGTATCACTGCTTTAAATAACGCGCTCATTTGCAAGAGCTTTCGCATCGCCGCAAAATTGCTCGCTTATCACTTTTCCATAAACTTTATCATCACACATTCCTCCATGACGACTTTTTCCAGCAACCAGCAGTTATCTTTTCTCGCCGGGGCCATCCTAACAAAGTAAAACAGATAATGTGCCGCTCAAAACACTACGCTATATCTTTCACAACACGCGCATCAAAGGATCGGAACCAGTTTCCATTACTCATCGCTACAGAAACCAACATCAGCAAACTTCAAGACCCCATTCGTGATAACGTACATGCGACCATCCCTTATTATATCCACCGCTATGTTCTTCTCACAGTGTGTTTATTAATTCAATAGATTTTTTTCTATATGTTTCACTGTATTTTGCAGTTTTATTCAATTTACTTTATACTTTTGTCCTGCAGTTAAATCGTTACTGAACTTTGTAGTGTGACTATGTTCTTCATTCGTCCTCCTTTGACAACTCGAGTTATTACGCGCGTGTGTTGTTCATGTAACGTGTATATATATGCAATATTTATATCCTTTTTTGTAACTATGCTGTATTGTATTAGTGTGCTTTTTATGTTTTCTTTTTTCACTGTATTTTTATTGTATTACTGTTCTTTATGAATCTTGTATACGCCTGCACTTATTTGTAATAGACCCTCAACCTAAATAATACCCTCAACCAGAGGGCCTTTAGGCGTAACTTGTATGAATGAATGAATGAATGAATGAATGAATGAATGAATGAATGAATGAATGAATGAATGAATGAATGAATGCATGAAATATCGTCTGCATGCAAGTAGCGATGTTTCCATTCCTAATAAATGTAAATTATAAGAAGAGCTTATTTTGTTTATAAGTTGTCGGCATTGTCTACTGGAAACGGAAACACTAATGAGACATATCATTCACTTGCATTTCACACGCCATTGGTAAAAAACACTGCCGAAAGGGTCAATAAAGTCAGCAAGTAATTTTTTTTCAGGGTTAAAAATAACGCAAAGCAATTTGGAGCGAGGTGAACGCACAGCAATATATTCATTCTCTAGGCACAGGCTATCCATACCATTAGAAATAATTGTTAATTCGCTATCTTCTTTTCTTCAAAAGATATAATAAGCTTTGTCCTATGTATGTATTAGAATATGTTGTGTCTGTGCGTGGCGTTCACAGTGGTAAAAGAAAAAGAAACGTTGCAGTGAAAGACTGCGGATAATGTAGCCGCCGCTTATGCTTTAATGCGCTTGTCCTCCTATTGTCAGGATTTGCAGAAATAAAGCGCAAACATGAATTAACAGTCGTGCATGCCCGAACCAGCAAGGACGCAGTGAGCTTGTAACCGCAATAAAATTTTCTGTGAAGAGGTAGAGGCAACTCAAAAGAAACCGCAAATGATGCGGGTAACAGAAATCTGACACTGGGGGGAGGGGCTCCGGAATCGCCCCTCCCCCCGGAAAACATCGGATGGGGTTCGGGCCACCCAGTGGCCTCGTAGTCGCTACGCTGAGTAGCCTCGCAAACGAGAATAGAACGGTTATAATTATAGGCGATATCAACATTAACCTCGCAGAGAGCTCGTCTGCTTACGCCTTACAAAGTTCGAATTGTTTCAATAGCTTCGGCTACGAATGCTTGATAAAAGTGCTTACGCGGTGCACTAACTAAGAAGATGGTACATTAATCGATTATGCTTTCAAGTTTGCTGTCAACCCCAGGCGCGGGCGTACTATTGCAAAATTTGACTGATCACTATCCAATATTTTTACGCGTTCAGGATGCTGAAAACTCTGTCAAAGTCACTTACACAAAGCTAACATTTGAAGAAGAACCTTTCATTGATTCACCGAGCCAAGCTGATTGGTCTGCTATAGCAGATATAAATGTTCCAAAAACGGCCTTCTCGTTCTTTATATTTGCATTAAAATCGTATTTTGACCGCCATACCCGCAAAGTCGAATGCAAAAAAAAAAAAAGAAAGGCTTGCGTCCCCATAGAATTCCTGGCTATCAAATAAGCTTGTAGTCTTGATGCGCAAGAAAAATAAGAGACAATCTGTATAAAAAAGCTAAACTACGGCCATTTAACGCAATTTGGCTAGTAGGTATAAAAATATTTCAAACTTTCTTTCTACCTAACTAAAGAAAGCTACAAAAACTTTATTACGAGAAAAAAATATTACAGTGCGGAAATGACATAAGTAAGAAATGGAAGATAGTAAATAATTTTTTAATAGGCAAGACAACTGCATGCTGTTAGAAATGGCCTGCCAGGGTGGCAAAGTGCAAGTTACTTCAGCCCGCTGCACATGTTTCGATCCAAGCGGGGTGGTGGCACACTTCAGAGAACTGCGGATAAGCGGCAGCCACGCGCCAAGGGTCAGCTCAGGGGAGTTCTCGAGGGGAGGTAATTGGCGGAACCTCCTCATGCGCTTTTCGAGACACCAGACAATGTGCAGCGGCGGAGGCCGCTGTGCGAGGTCCGTTCCGGAATTTAGAGGCGCCGGCTGGGTTCGGGCGTGACCACCTGACTACGGGGACGCAGAACAATGGATACCACGACGACTGCGCTGCAAAGGTCGTCGGCCCTCGGAGAGAGCACCGAAACCTGTGCGGCATATGTGTGTGTGTAAAACACCTACCCCCTTCTCACAAAGGTGACCACGAGGACTTTCTACGATGACGTAGAACGGTGACGTCAAACGATGACGTCGAACGGAGTGGTTATAAGCAGCTGTTGTCGGCTGCTAGTGCGTGCTCGTCGTCGTGCTCTGTGCTCGTCATATGTACTCGTGAGCTGTGTGCTCGTGAGCTGTGTGCTGTATCTTTCTCTTGCGGGCTCCATTTGGGAGTCACGTTAGACTGTCAATGTGTGTCTTGTTTAAACTGTAAATAATGTAAATAAATCCTGTTCACCTAGTTCCTCCCAAGTTCCTCTCTACGACCTTCAACTCCTTCAAATGGTGGCAGCGGCGAGATCGTCCGACAACTCCTACATCTGGTTAACAGCGGTGGGATCGTCCGACGAATCCAATAATGCTTGGAAGAAGTATTCAAGCTATTAAACTGGCAAGGCTTAGCAGTGAGGATCAACGGCGAATATCTCAGCAACCTTCGGTTCGCAGATGATATTACCCTGTTCAGCAACACTGGGGACGAGTTACAACAAATAATTCAGGACCTTAACAGAGATAGATAGTAAGAGTGGAGTTGAAGATTAATATGCAGAAAAAAAAGATAATGATCTGGCAAGGGAACAAGAGTTCAGGATCGCCAGCCAGCCTCTAGAGTCTGTGAAGGAGTACGTATACCTAGGTCAATTACTCAAAGGGGACCCCCATCATGAGAAGAAAATTTACAGAGTTAAAATGGGTTGAAGCGTTTACGGCAGACATTGTCAAAGCCTGACTGGAAGCTTACCATTATCATTAAAAAGAAAGGTGAACAATCAGTGCATTCTACCGGTGTTAACATACGGGGCAGAAACTTAGAGACCGACAAAAAAGCTCGAGAAGAAGTTAAGGATCGCGCAATGAGAGTTGGAACGAAGATTTATAGGCATAACGTTAAGAGACAGAAAGAGAGCGGTTTGGATCAGAGAGCAAACGGGGATAGCCGATATTCTAATTGACATTAAGAGAAAGAATTGGAGCCGGGCAGGTCATGTAATACGTAGGTTAGATAACCAGTGGACCAGTGGGGTTACGGAACGGGTGCCAAGTCGAGGACGGCGGAAGCCTAGGTTGGTGATGAAATGAAGAAATTCGCAGGCACAAGTTGGAATCGGTTGTCGCAGGACAGGGGTAATTGGAGATCGCAGGCAGGGACCTTCGTCCTGCAGTGGAGATAACATAGGCTGATGATGATGATTATCATGAAAGAAAATAATTCATAACGACAGGAAGTACAGCACCTCACGAGAAGTTGTCGATGCTTTTGCAGATTTCTTTTCTTTAGTAGTGATTCGCATATATCCACGCAAAATAATCATTTAGTGCAATGCCTACCTCACTCATTGTTATTGTTTCCAACCACACCACAGGAAATAGAAAACATTATACGAAATTTAGAAGCAACCAGGGCAGGTCTTGATAATATGCATTCAAATCACATCAAAGTAATTCCACATCTGATCTCAGAGGCTCTGACAATTATTACCAACCTAATGTTTAAAACTGGAACTTTCAGACAACGACTAAAACAAGGTAAAATTACTCCAGTATTCTAAAAGGGTGACCATGCCTTGATCACTAATTATGGACAAACGTTCATTCCACTCTTCTCCAGAAAAGTTACTGGACGGCTGGCAGAAAAGCGCCCAAGTACCGATCTGAATTTAGCATTCTTTCACCGTTCGAATTTGGCTTCCGCAAGGGCTATTCAACCGAACATGCTCTCACGGCTCTAACTGAACAATTAAAGATGGAAATCAATAGGCACATGTATGCTGTGCTCGTGGATCTAACTAAAGCCTTCGATAACATTAACCACCGCATTTTATCCTTGAATCTATCGGAATAAGAGGTCTTGCTTTAATACAAAATTACTTAGTAGAACGTAAACAGTAGAATAAATTGTGTTCGTTCTAAATCAATGACAGCTAACATGGGCGTAACACAGGGATCCATACTTGGCACACTCTTGTTTTTATTATATGTTAATGACCTACTTAATTGTCTGCTTTCTTCTAACTACATTCTTTATGCAGTTGACACAACTATCTTTAACTTAGACAATTGTGTAAGAAACATATTTTCAAGCCTTAATAGTGACTTAAACAACGTGTTAAATTGGTGCAATATTAGCCAACTCGATATAAGCTCGTCCACAACTAAATTTGTTTAATCACGTCCTACCAACGCTCACACACATTCATTCCTCCGCTCAACATTGGCAATAATGTTATCGTCCATAGTGCTCCTTGTAACCTGTAATTTGGCTGTAGAACTTCTGAGTTCAACCTTAAATTTTATCAACACATAGCCAACATTAGGAAGAAGGTAAGCTACGGAATAAAGACACTTTTAAAAGCGCGGTATGTATTTAGCCATAAAACACCACGCTCTTTATGCATTCGCATATAAACTATTGCATTGCATGCTAGGGCAACACATATGCTACCAACTTAAATCATTACAAGTCTTACAAAACCAGGCTGTTAGAATAATTAGTTTTAGTCCTAACTATTTCAATTCCAAACAGCTACTAACGTAACTATAGCATTCTTACTGCAAAGGGAGCTATTAACTTTGATCCTGGTACGTTTTGATACCGATAACTATATCATGCTAACCGCAACAGTCTGACACCCCGATTCATTATGCAAAAAAGAGGTGAGGCGTGCAGACAGGACACAAGAGTAGAGAAGTGGACACGAACGCCGACTATCAGCTGTTCGTGTTGTTCACTTCTCTACTCTTGTGTCCTGTCTGCACGCCTCACCTCTTTTTTTGCATAATGAATCCTTACCAACTAGCTCAGCTTTCTGTCGTTCTAAGCTTCATGACATCCCGATCTTGACTAACGAATAGTAATATTACGCGATTTGCATTAAAAATAATTTCATTTTTTCAATGGTCCATACCAATTATGGTAAGCAGAGTATCCATTTTTCATTCGTTTCCTTCTGGAACACACTACCTCCTAATATTAAGTCATGTCAATCATTTGAATTTTAAGGAAAACTGAAAGACCATATTTTATCATTTGCCACCATCTTGTGATGTTCTTTCTTTCCTTTTTTGTCTCTAAATATACACTTCATTAATACTTACATATGGTACACAAATAAAAGCTCGTTTGGTTGTGTCTTATTATCCATTTACTTGTATAACGGTGTTAGAGTTAATTCTACCTCTGTAATTAGTAAGATGTAATAATAACTATTATACTCTTTTACTAGCCTGTCTGTAGATAATTTTTAATAGTACTGTTTGATCTAGTCGAACACTATGTTTGCTATATTTAAAAATTTCTTACAATAATTGTTGCAACTGCTGTTTATGTTTTTACTCGTGCGCTGTACTGGAGGTGCCATTAAAGTATTTGGCCTCTGGAGCTCCACCTGTATAATATTTGCTTGTACTGCAACTTGTGTATAAACAATAAAACCTCAATAAAACCTTAAAAAATGGCGCTCATCAGTAGCATACCGATGTTTTCTTCATATTTAAGAACATCGGGCGATAAGTAAGTTCCCTTCGTTGTTTCCGGGTTTTCAAAGCACTACGGTCCACGAATATGTATCTTAATATCGAAAAAAATGCTACGAAATGATAAATTTCGCGAAATCCGTTTTTTTTTTTCGTCAGCGATGTGACTACATATTGATTATTTGCCACGTTGGTTAGTTTCCGACTTTCATTTATCGTAAAAAAAATCTGCAAACGTTTCTTTCAGCAAAGGTTACTACATGCGTCGTTTGTAACACGTTCTGCCGTACGTTTCAAGGGATGCGTAAGACGAAGGGTCGAACAGATCAGTCAGTCCGCGCGAATAAATTGGCGTGGCGTGGTGTAGACGCCACAAACGCCTCCACAACTGTGTGCAGCGTGATTTAGGGGCGCTGAACCAAGTCACGCCTGCCCGCGAAGATGAAGCAGCAAATAAGCCCTTTCTGCAAATACAGCAGTACAACAGAGAAGAGGTGGGCGAATTGGCGCTTTATTTTGGAAGACCACACAAGCAGTGCACGAAGGACTGAAAATCACGACATCGGCGCGTTGCGTCTTTTCATGTTCTTTCTGCTGCTGTTTCTCAACTTCTAAATAATACAAGTCCGGGTATAAGAACGTTTCCAGTAGCCTTGGACGGCACGGGAACACGTGAATTATTATGTAAGCTCATGTTTCACTACGCGCACGACACCTGAGAAGTGGGACTAGGCGAGCAATTTTGAAGCCTGACGAACACCAGATTAAGGCATGGCATCAAGCACGTGTGCAAGTAGTGGAGGCATTACAGCGCCGCAAGGGTCTTAATGGGAACAGCGCAGGGGCACAGACTGCACACAAATAGTGTCTCCATAGATACATCACCAGATCTTACCCTCACCTCTCGGGTTAACTTCACTAAATGGGAAAACCTTCAAATCAATTTTGGTAGCGACCACTACGTCATACAGATTTCTGTTACCTTCTCTCACAAGCCCTTTCACACTCTGCCTCCCAAACTTACGGATTGGGACAAATTTCGGAAAACTCGCGCAAATAATGCTCCCAATTCCATTCTTGATCTACAGCAATGGATTAGTCAACTCCAAACGGACGTTGACAATCATACTACAACTATGCCACCTGACGCTCCTTTTCAAACAGCTGATGCCAAACTATTACACATGTGGCAAGCGAAGGAATCACTACTAAAGCGGTGGAAAAGACGCCGCCATAACCGCAGGCTTCGCATACGTGTAGCCAGACTTGACGATGACATACAAGCATATGCGACCCAACTAGTTAATCAACAATGGGGCCAAGTATGTGAGAGCATGCATGGTAATCTCAGTAGTAAAAAGACTTGGCAACTGCTGAGACATTTGCTTGATCCCTCGACCTCGCGCGCGCAACACAGTCACTACATCACTCAATTATTGCACAAACACAAGGATAATATTCCCCATCTTTTTCAGGAGCTTGCACGATTACACCTCCCTCCTACCACAACTCATGAGAATTCAGATTATACAGGCGATGTTAACGAACTTCTCGACGCCCCAATAACGGAGGCAGAAGTGCGACATGCCTTAGCTTCCCTTAACACTATATCTGCTCCCGGTATAGATAATGTAAATAATAAATTACTCCGAAATCTGGACGACAAATCAATCTCTGCCCTCACAGAATACTATAACCATTGCTTCGATAACAGCTCTCTTCCGAGCTCATGGAAAACTGCTAAAGTAATCGTTATTCCCAAACCCAATAAACCATCTGACATAGCTAATCTTAGACCTATTTCCCTCACGTCATGCTTGGGCAAAACGCTCGAACATGTCATGCTTAATCGCGTCAATAAATACGCAGAAGACAATCAGTTATTCCCGCCGGAGATGATTGGCTTTCGCCAGTCGCTTTCTTGCCAGGACGCCATGCTAAGGCTCAAGCATGACCTTCTCACTCCTATGTTTAGTAATGACACCCAAGCCATCTTAGGACTCGACCTTCGCGGTGCATTCAACAACATAGATCATGGATCTATCTTACGTGAGTTGAATGTTATTAACTGCGGTAGAAAAATGCATGACTACATCCGCGAATTTCTTACCAATCGCACAGCTATCATAAGTCTCAATGATCAAACTTCGCCCCCAATCACCCTAGGTAGCTTTGGCACTCCTCAGGGATCTGTGCTCTCGCCGTTTCTATTTAACCTAGCTATGAGGTCTATTGCTGGGAAGGTAGCACAAATACCGGATCTCCAATATTCCTTATATGCAGACGACATTACCCTATGGATTAAGGGTGGCTCGGATGGCTACATTCAAGATACCTTACAAGAGGCTGCAGACGCAGTGGCTACGAGAGCCGGGTTCATGAACCTCGAGTGCTCGCCCACCAAATCTGAGCTGTTAATTCTATCCGCAAATAAATGCGTTACGACGAACATTCAGATTAACATTAACGGGAAGGAAGTTCCCGTAGTAGACAAAATCCGTGTAGTTGGCATGCACATTCAATCTAACAGACTCAATACGTATACACTTCAAACGCTTACTGCCAGCGTAGGTCATACCACACGGCTAATAGGAAGGGTGTGCAATAAGCACGGAGGTGTCCGCGAGGCAGAATTGCTAAGACTGGTACAGGCGTTTTCTGTCAGTAAAATCACATTCTCCCTACCCTATCTCCACTTAACTAGGGCCGAGGAAGATAAAGTTAACTCATTGATACGCAGACTCTACAAATTTGCCCTTGGAGTGCCAAGTAGAGCTTCTACTGAGAGACTTTTGGCTACAGGTACCTTGAATACTTTTAGTGAGCTCGCAGAAGCCCACCTGACCGCTCAATACCAGCGCTTATCGAACACCCACACTGGTAGGCACATCCTAAACTCCCTAAGTATTGCCCCAGCACCCATGACCAATGAGAAATTCAATATTCCCCACTCGATACATGAGCACTTTCATATCCCTCCTCTACCTAAGAATATGCACCCTGTTCATCACGAACATAGAAGGCAACAACGAGCTAAAGCCCTGCAGAAAAAGTTATTTAACTACAAAGACGTGCTCTATGTCGATGCCGCAGAGTATCCGTGTGGACATAAATTCGCCATATCAGTTGTTGACTCCACTGGCAGTATTACGACGGCAGCATCCATTATAGCCTGTTCCTCGGAGGAGGCAGAGGAGGCGGCGGTGGCACTCGCCGCGACAATACCCAATTACTCTGTCATAGTAAGTGACTCCAAAACTGTCATACACAACTTTGGAGCGGGTAGGGTTTGCAGGACAGCCCTGGCAATTCTATCTCACAATCCGCCAGCCCAACTTCTGAGTTTAATCTGGACACCTGCTCACGCAGGCCTAATCGGCAATGAAGCGGCCCACCTAAGTGCTCGAGCTTTCACGAACCGAGCACAGGCAGGGGACGGTTCAGACGCTAATAATCTCCCTCTAGCATTCACCTCCAAAGACAGATTACTTACTTACCACGACATTTGCGGGCATTACCGCCTAGGTCGCCTAACCCTCCCTCCTTTAATGATTCGGTCGTCACGCATACACGAGGTACTATGGCGTAAACTACAGACTCGCACTTTTCTGTCTCCTGCCTTACGTCACAAAATTCACCCGGGAATATACCCTAATTCAGCCTGCAAGTTTTGTCCTGCCAGCAGAGCGGACCTTAACCACATTATGTGGCAATGCAAGAACCACTCCCCTCCTCCTAACCTTTGTAGAGCTTTAAGTAGTAGGGAGCTGTGGGAGGCTGCCATGCGCAGCTACAACCCCGAACTTCAGGAAGCTATCCTGAGGTGGGCTGAGGTGGTAGAGGAGGCCTACCGCGAGTAGGATAACCTCCCTCGCCTTCTTCCCGCACTTCCTTTCCCTTTAAGATGGGATAAATAAAGTTGTCTCTCTATCTCACATACGCGGGCAACAGCTGCAGCGTTATTCTGCTTAGTGATTTGATATGTCCATGTGGAACGCGACGCTTAACTGTCGCTGTCAGCCGTTATTCCGACATACCGGCCGTCGTGTGCGAAATCTCGCGAATTCTCGCCGATGCAGTTCCGCTGCTCGACCAGCTAACGACCGCGTTCAAACCCCGTGCACGCCGCTCCAGAACGCGGACCGAATGCCTGTGCACGATACCGGCCGAGAAGCCCGACAAAAAAGAATGATTCTGGCGCATAAAAAGCGATCTTCGCACCTCTCTCTCTACGTTCCCCTTGCGCGGCGACGGGTGTGAGTGCTTTCAACTTAATTGCGAACAGAAACATTAATCTGAATAGAAATTTTCTCTCGGCCAGCAGTACACGCCCCGCAGTTTGCGTGATTCATGGCCTTGACGAAGACGAACAATACAGCAGGCGGTGCGACACACGCGAGGCCGCGCTATACTCGAGCGCTGACAGACACTTGACGCGCGATTGCGCCGTCGGAAAAGCTCGGCCGTACTCGACTTCTTTCGAGAGTTTCACGGAACCGTACCATCCTAAATGTGATTTTGATTTTTCTTTGTTTTATTCATAGGCGCTGCAGCCCTGTCATAAGGCTATTGGCCTCGAGCTCCACCACTGGAAGAGCTGGCGCCACCATCGGCGTGACGTGGCATGAGTGATCACGTGGATACAGCGGCCGCGTCGGCTGCTTCAGAGGCCCCGAAGCGAGCTGAAAACGAAAGTCCCAGCTGCGCTGCGGTTCTGGTTAAGTAGTTAGGCTTTACTGCCTTGGGTGTCTGCTTGACAACATTTTAAAGTACTATAATAGGTAGTGGCTGCCTTTGGAGGCGTGCAGCATGGTAGGCTACTGCTCAGTGCCGCAGTGCCTGACGTACGCGACGGAGCCTGGTGCCAGCCTTATTCACACGTAGCCGCAGGACAAGAAGTTGCGTGAAGCTTGGCTGGCGAAACTTAGAACTGGCAGACAGCCATCGGCTACAACTCGGGTATGCAGCAAGCACAGAGGCGAGGAAGATTTCTGCTACTGCGCCGGGGCTGCGATGTTCGGTGAGTAGCAGAAAACGCGTATTGAGACGCTCGCCCGTGCCCGCTGCTCGGTTAATCGGTTAATGCCATGACGGTTTGGTCTACGAACTTGATGCTAGATACTGGCAAGTTCACTGCAACGGAAAGGCAGCGGTAAGACGCACATTAAAAAAAGGCATGTAATATGGTCATGCTTAGATTATGAATTAATGCATTGGATTACGAACAAGCAGAGGGAAATCGCACGCTGAGAAGACCGATAAACATACAGTGCGACGCAACTTGAGAAATAATATTGACATGCCCAAGAACTTAGAAGACAAAATAGATTGAATCGTCGCGACGGCACATCACAGTCACCATAGGCGTCGAAGTCTCTATAACGGAATTATTTTTGAACAGTTCTGATAGCGTCCACGCAATAATGGTTGCTAGTGTACTGTCAATTGATCATATGCTGCGGCCTAAAGCTCGCGGCCCGGTGCGAAAACGTGCTCACAGCAAAACATTGTGTGCGGACATGCATGCAGACGCGCAGTCGGTCGCTGAGGACCCGTGCGATCGCTGCAGTGAGGATTCATTCTGTTATGCTCCATTTGGTTATACAAGCAACCGACTACAAGAACATATTTTACATGGTTTACTCTCAGCGTTTGCCTACCTTTCATGAAACAAGCCTGTTCGGGAGACTCCATAGCGGCGACCGCGCGCAGTGGCGTTTACTGTACGTATTCGGTAAAGAGATAGCGTCTGTAAACGATTCTGTGCTTTCAGTTTGCCCGTGGTTATTATATTGACAGTCAAAAGGTTCCCTCTTTTTGAGAGTACTTGCATAAATGTCCAGAAGGGCTGCCGCGTGGTGTTTTTATTGAGCGCCGTAAGCGAAACCTATGAAGAACGCGCCGCGTGATCCCTCATACTACGCAAGGGAGGCGCTTCCGACAGATGGCAACTCCGTAACTCCTCGCCGCCAATACCACGAGCGGGTCATTTGTACCCAAGTCGCTCTTAACTTAGATATGCTCCTAACTCGAAGCTTAACTTCCTTTTTCCTTAGCACCCGACTCCGCTTGTTTTCGCAGAGCGCATTTTCCCACTGCGTGCCTCGCTCAGGTGCCCCGTCCACCGCTTATGCAGCGGCTGCCAATTCTTTGGTAAGCCCCCGCAAGGTTCACCCCGGAATCGACGTAGTTTCACCTCCAATGCAAGAACTAGTCGATATCTCCACCCCAGGTCTCCCCCCTCGTTGCCAAAGGTACGATCTGTCCACCCACAGGCCAAACTGAAAGCTCATTACGGCCAGTTTCCTCGACGCTAGGCGAGCTACGTTCACGTACCGCCTGGCGCGAGGGTGCCGGCCTTTGAGTTACAGGCGCTTCACAGCGGTCCCGGCTCGTGGAGTGAGCCCCTTTTGTGGCGGTCGTGAGGACTCGGTTCATATCTTTACGCAGTGCTTGCTTCCTGCAGCTCTTCTGCAAAGGATTGCTAGTCTCTTTATGCTTCCAGGTGTTCCCTGTCCGACGGTTCGATTTTTGCACCCTTTGCCGAACCAGGCGATCAACCGGTTCGTGCTCCTTCTCGCCGAGTGCTCATACCAAGTTTGGTTGGCACGCAGTGATGCGCTTTTCCAGGGACGGGCGCCGGGCCTTCACGAAGTGCTTGCGAAAGCGCGGAAGGAGGTCCGGTTCCATCTCACCCGAGAGTGGTATCACTTGGGCGACAAGAAGTTTCTCGAAGTGTGGGCTCGTCCTGCCGTGATTTTTGATGAGTCAGGTGGAAAGCTATCCATTAAGTTATAATGCATGATCCTAAGGTCGCTCGACTCGGCCGTGTGTGCCAGTCGATCTACGGGGTTTTGTTTGGCTCTGTAG